>NC_069503.1:795731024-795961024 GCF_027579735.1 Bombina bombina
TGTGGACATTTTTGTTCTATGTTCGTCCCTATCTACCATTACAGCTGAATACCCTTGTGTATATATACAGAGCTCTGTTTTCATACTATAGCATGGTCATGCCCCCTGCATTGTAGTCTATGAGGCCAATTTATTAAAGTTCTTGCGGACCTGATCCAACAGTGCGGATCAGGTCCGCAAGACCTCGCTGAATGTGGAGAGCAATACGCTTTCCATATTCAGCATTGCACCAGCAGCTCACAAGACCTGCTGGTGCAACGGTGCCCCCTGCAGACTCGCTGCCAATCGGCCACCAGCAGGGAGTATCAATCAACCCGATCGTATTCTATCGGGTTGCATTCCGGTGATTTCTGTCTGCCTCATCAGAGCAGACGGACAGGGTTATGGAGCAGCAGTCTTTAGACCGCTGCTTCATAACTTCTGTTTCTGGTGAATCTGAAGACTCGCCAGAAACACGGCCCTTCAAGCTCCATTCGGAGCTTGATAGATAGGCCTCTATGTTAGAAGTTGTGATATTATTATTTACCACATAATTGAGTGGTTATGTCCAGACAACTTAGATCCCTTATTTTCTGCCTCAGCCCAGCCACTGCCTCCATAGTTTCTTTGAGGGTTCTGAGTATTTGAGTGGGTAAAGTTGGTCTGTGCATATCTTCATAACACAAATGAAGAAGTGGAGTCCCAGGTGAATATAGTAAAAACAGTCCTTTATTATAAACGTTTAAAATGGAAATTCTTGTGAGACGCAGCTCACTCGGTCCCAACAACAGCCCTGGAGAGGAGTAGAAAGAGCGTATCACCAGTGGCTTACATGTTTCGGCTAAATGCCGTAATCAGGCTATGATTACGGCATTTAGCCGAAACATATAAGCCACTGGTGCTACGCTCTTTCTACTCCTCTCCAGGGCTGTTGTTGGGACCGAGTGAGCTGCGTCTCACAAGAATATCCGTTTTAAACGTTTATAATAAAGGACTGTTTTTACTATATTCACCTGGGACTCCACTTCTTCATTTGTGATGTCTTTTACCAGCATTTGAGCCCAGGTCTCTAATTCCTCTTCTGCTGCCGGACCGGGTGAATACGCTGACTTTCGCACACACCCCCTTTCTCCTACGTCACGCGGTGACGCGTATCGAGCTGCAGACCGGGTTTTGCGAGAGGCGGAAGGAAGAGAAGTCGGCAGACACGCTGCCATCGGATGTTGTTCCGTTGTTACAAGGACTTTCTCACTTCGGTGCTACAGGTACACCTCTCTACTTTAGCTCACTATACAATTGTTTGGGGGTGTTTGTGTTACATTAAGTCCCGGTGCCAGGCTTGGCTTACTATACTACACACGGACTTTAGTGACAACCATTTCCTTCCTTGCTTACATCATATCTTCATAACTCATACATTTATTCAGCTATATACTGCTCCTTTGCAGGGACGTTATTTATGATGTTATTATAACTTGCTGTGTCACTCCAGGACCGGTCCTGTTTTAGATAAGAATTTTTGTGTTTTTATTTGCCTTATGTGTTACTTCTTAGTGACTCTTTGGTTACTGTTATTTTTTGTGAGTCCATGCTCGATATTATGTATTAAAAAATTTGCCTTTGATACTCACTTCCCGAGATTGTTGCATTAATCAATTTTTGAAAAGAGTGCTGAATACAATGTCTTTTGAACATTGATATTATTATGTACCACTAGCTCTTCCTTTTCTAGTTTAACTATTTCTATTGTATGGGTCTGCACCACTTACCTACCAAGGTGCCAGTACAAGGACCTTACGCCAGTACTGGATTGAGAAGTTAAGGACATTTTTCTAAAAGGATTTTTCCTGGCAACATATCTGGCGTGCGTGCGTGTGTGCGCGTGCACCCGCAATCCAGTATTGGATAATGTTGAAATGGTGGGAGAGGGTGGTGGGTGGCAGTTGTGGGTGGGAGAGGAGGGGGGAAATAATTTTTCAATATAGGTCTGGGAGGGGGAGGGGGTAGGGTATGGAGGGGGGAAGCTACACTACATAAAAACAGTGGTTTATTTAAAAAAAAAACCACAAAGTGGGTACTGGCAGACAGCTGCCAGTACCCAAAATGGTGGAAAGTAATTAGAGGGGGGAGGGTTAGTAAGCTCTTTGGGGAGGGATCAATGTGGATGGGGGCTAAGGGGGGATCCTACACAGCAGAATATATTTAAAAAAAAAATGAAAACAAGCTAATTATTTTAGTACTTAAGATGACGGTGGGATGAGAGCTGTTTGGGAGGGATCAGGTGGTGAGATGAGTCAGCTGGGAGGCTAATCTCTACACTAAAGCTAAAATTAACCCTTCAAGCTCCCTACAAGCTACCTAATTAACATTTTAATGAGAAACCTAAAGTTAGTAAAAAAGTTAATGATTTTTTTTATGTGATCGCATTTGACGGTAAAATGTTGGCATGAAATATACCAAAATGGGCCTAGATCAAAACTTGGGTTGTCTAGTACACTACACTAAAGCTAAAATTAACCATGCAAGCTCCCTACAATATACCTAATTAACCCCTTCACTGCTGGGCATAATACAAGTGTGGTGCACAGCAGCATTTAGCAGCCTTCTAATTACCAAAAAGTAATGTCAAAGCCAGAGAAGCATTTACAGCCATTTGTGCCATAATTGCACAAGCTGTTTGTAAATAATTTCAGTAAGAAACCTAAAGTTTGTGAAAAAGTTTGTGAAAAAGTTTGTGAAAAAGTTTGTGAAAAAGTTTGTGAAAAAGTTTGTGAAAAAGTTAACCATATTTTTTTTTATTTGATTGCATTTGGCGGTGAAATGGTGGCATGAAATATACCAAAATGGGTCTAGATCTATACTTTGGGTTGGCTACTAAAACAAAATATATACATGTCAAGGGAGATTCAGGGATTCCTGACAGATATCAGTGTCCCAATGTAACTATCGCTAATTTTGGGAAAAAAATGGTTTGGAAATAGTAAAGTGCTACTTGTATTTATTGTCCTATAACTTGCAAAAAAAGCAAAGAACGTGTAAAAACTAGGTATTTCTAAACTCAGAACAAAAATTAGAAATTATTTAGCATGGTTGTTTTTGGTGGTTGTAGATGTGTAACAGATTTTGAAGGTCAAAGTTAGAAAAAGTGTGTTTTTTTTAAATGTTTTCATCATATTTTATAAAAAAAATTTAAGTAAATTATAAGATATGATGAAAATAATGGTATCTTTAGAAAGTCCATTTAGTGGCGAGAAAAACAGTATATAATATGTGTGGGTACAGTAAATGAGTAAGAGAAAAATTACAGCTAAACACCGCAGAAATGTAAAAATAGCCCTGGTCCTTACGGGTAAGAAATTGAAAAATGACCTTATTTGTATAGGCCTGCCAAATTCTGTGTAAATGTAATACACTTAAGGGAGGTTATTGAAATATTATATATAATATATATATATATATATATATATATATATATATATATATATATATATATATATATATATATATATACATACAGGGAGTGCAGAATTATAGGCAAGTTGTATTTTTGAGGATTCATTTTATTATTGAACAACAACCATGTTCTCAATGAACCCAAAAAACTCATTAATATCAAAGCTGAATAGTTTTGGAAGTAGTTTTTAGTTTGTTTTTAGTTATAGCTATTTTAGGGGGATATCTGTGTGTGCAGGTGACTATTACTGTGCATAATTATTAGGCAACTTAACAAAAAACAAATATATACCCATTTCAATTATTTATTTTTACCAGTGAAACCAATATAACATCTCAACATTCACAAATATACATTTCTGACATTCAAAAACAAAACAAAAACAAATCAGTGACCAATATAGCCACCTTTCTTTGCAAGGACACTCAAAAGCCTGCCATCCATGGATTATGTCAGTGTTTTGATCTGTTCACCATCAACATTGCGTGCAGCAGCAACTACAGCCTCCCAGACACTGTTCAGAGAGGTGTACTGTTTTCCCTCCTTGTAAATCTCACATTTGATGATGGACCACAGGTTCTCAATGGGGTTCAGATCAGGTGAACAAGGAGGCCATGTCATTAGATTTTCTTCTTTTATACCCTTTCTTGCCAGCCACGCTGTGGAGTACTTGGACGCGTGTGATGGAGCATTGTCCTGCATGAAAATCATGTTTTTCTTGAAGGATGCAGACTTCTTCCTGTACCACTGCTTGAAGAAGGTGTCTTCCAGAAACTGGCAGTAGGACTGGGAGTTGAGCTTGACTCCATCCTCAACCCGAAAAGGCCCCACAAGCTCATCTTTGATGATACCAGCCCAAACCAGTACTCTACCTCCACCTTGCTGGCGTCTGAGTCGGACTGGAGCTCTCTGCCCTTTACCAATCCAGCCAAGGGCCCATCCATCTGGCCCATCAAGACTCACTCTCATTTCATCAGTCCATAAAACCTTAGAAAAATCAGTCTTGAGATATTTCTTGGCCCAGTCTTGACGTTTCAGCTTGTGTGTCTTGTTCAGTGGTGGTCGTCTTTCAGCCTTTCTTACCTTGGCCATGTCTCTGAGTATTGCACACCTTGTGTTTTGGGCACTTCAGTGATGTTGCAGCTCTGAAATATGGCCAAACTGGTGGCAAGTGGCATCTTGGCAGCTGCACGCTTGACTTTTCCCAGTTCATGGGCAGTTATTTTGCGCCTTGGTTTTTCCACACGCTTCTTGCGACCCTGTTGACTATTTTGAATGAAACGCTTGATTGTTCGATGATCACGCTTCAGAAGCTTTGCAATTTTAAGAGTGCTGCATCCGTCTGCAAGATATCTCACTATTTTTTACATTTCTGAGCCTGTCAAGTCCTTCTTTTGACCCATTTTGCCAAAGGAAAGGAAGTTGCCTAATAATTATGCACACCTGATATAGGGTGTTGATGTCATTAGACCACACCCCTTCTCATTACAGAGATGCACATCACCTAATATGCTTAATTGGTAGTAGGCTTTCGAGCCTATACAGCTTGGAGTAAGACAACATGCATAAAGAGGATGATGTGGTAAAAATACTCATTTGCCTAATAATTCTGCACTCCCTGTATATATATTATTGAAAATGAATAAACTATATCAATATTTTATATAGATTATTTAGAATATTTTACAGTATGTTTCACATTTTAGGGGAAAATAATCCATTTGTGAACAAGATACATTTGTATCTAAGATTTATAGAGAATATTCTGTTTATCTGGACAGACATTATCATTGAATTGGATGAGTCTATTAAGTATTTGAATGATAATACAATGGGTCTGAGATTTATCCACAAATTTCACAGTAAAAGAATAAATTATTTAGATGTCACATTGGTAGCCTTTGGTTAGCAAAATAGATACTATGCTCTACAGAAAGACCATTTATTTATTTATTTATTTATTTATTTATTTATTACCTAATTTATTGCATTCTGCTGAATGCTGTAGCTTATAAATTTAACACTGCTAAGGGGAAGCAATGCAGTGTTAGCAATGCAGGCTTAGATAGCAGTATTGTAAGATCATCTGTTCCCATCTCTTAAGTGAACATTTATAAGTGAGGCACAAATAATTATACAAGAATTGGACAAGGAGTGGACAAGGGATGTTTTTATATTATGAGTTGTATACACTGTTTGTTTGAATATTTTGTAAAAATGCTAAATATCTTCATATTCCTTTATACCACCTTTTGTCTGTTTAACAAACTACTTTACTGAATTATTCCTTACCCCTCACCACCTGCACTGCTCATTAGTCCATCTCTCTTAACCTCACCTTACTTTTTGAATTCATAAACTTTACACATTCCTAAAGACTCTCTCTCCCCCTTGCAACTCATCACAAAAACAGTATCACTACTGCAAATCCGCATCTCATCTCATGCCACTCTCCCTCTTGCTCATACTAGCTGCTGGCAACATCTCCCCCAATACTGGTCCCCCACAAATTCCTTGCCCTCCACACCAATGTGTGCCCTTCAATAGACTTAAAAAAACAAAACTCTGGTAACCTTAATCTTATTCTTCTTGCATCTAGAGCCACCACCCCCTTCACTTGTGCACTATGGAACTCTCACTCTGTTTGCAACAAACTCACTTCTATCCATGACCTCTTTATCTCCCACTCTCTCAATCTTCTGGCTCTCACAGACACCTGGCTCTCTCCTTCAGACACTGCTTCCTCTGCTGCACTGTCACATGGTGATCTCCACTTCAGCCACAGTCCTAGGTCTGACAATAGACAAGTAGGGGGTGTTGGTATTTTACTTTCGTCTAGTTGCACCTTTCAACAAATACAGCCCTTCTCTTCCCTCACATTTTCTTCATTCGAAACACACATGATTCGCTTATTCTCTCCCCTCTCTATACGCATTGCAGTCATATACCGCCCCCTGACTCCGCAACTCTATTTCTAGATCACTTTGCCACCTGGCTACCTTACTTCCTTTCCTCGGATACTCGGATTCTCGGTGACTTCAACATCCCTGTTGATAATCCCACTGCCTCCTCAGCAAAACAACTTCTGCAACTCACTTCCTCTTTCAGCCTGTCACAATGGACCGGCTCTCCCACTCACAAAGATGGTCACTCCGTTGATCTGATTTTCAGCTATCAATGAACTATCTCAAACTTCACTAACTCACCTTTTCCTCTTTCTGACCACCACCTCTTCACTTGTACCATCACCTCCCTCCCTACAACTCTCCCTCCTTCTACCCCTCACACTAAACTTCCCAGAAGAATCAAGTCATTAGATCAGCAACAGCTCGCTAGCTCTCTCGAACCTCTTCTCTCTTCCATCCCCTCCTTTTCCTGTCCTGATGAATCCATCTGCCACTATAACTCCACCCTTACATCCGTCCTTGATAACCTGGCCCCACCTACCATAACTCGGAAAACATACACTCATCTTCAGCCCTGGCATACTCCTCTGACACGGTACCTACACAGATATTCCCGTACTGCTGAGCGACACTGGAGGAAATCTCAGAGTTCTGCTGACTTTCTTCACTATAAGTTCATCTTGAACTCTTACTATTCTGCCCATACTACTCCACTCTTATCTCTACTCTTTCTTCAAACCCAAAATGTCTGTTCTCCAAATTCAATACTCTTCTCCGCTCACCCCCACCTCCCACCACAACTTTTCTCTCAGTCCAAGATTTTGTCAGCTTCTTCAACAACAAAATCAACTCCATCAGAAATGAAATCAGCTCTCAACATACTACTGGTCTCCCTCCCCCTCAAAAGCTCACAATCATCCAAAACCCACATAGCCGTAAATTTTGCTCTTTTGCCCCTGTTACAGAGGATGAAGTTTCTGCCTTTATTCTATCCTCTCACCTCACTACCTGTCCCCTCGACCCCATCCCCTCACAACTACTCCCCTCCCTCTCTTCTACCCTTACCCCTATACTCACACACATCTTCAACCTCTCCCTCAGCACTGGTATAGTTCCCACATCTCTTAAGCATGCATTAGTCACACCTAGCCTCAAAAAAGCTTCTCTTGATCCAACCTCCCCATCCAAATACCGCCCTATTTCCCTACTACCTCTTGCCTCAAAGCTTCTTTAAAAGCTAGTATATGGACGTCTATCCCATTTCCCTACACTAAACTCCCTCCTTGACTCACTGCAATCTGGATTTCACCCCTTCACTCAACAGAGACAGCAATTGTTAAGGTTACCAATGACCTACTTACAGCAAAATCAAAAGGCCACTTCTCTGTACTTATCCTCCTTGATCTGTCTGCAGCCTTTGATACTGTCGACCACCCTTTTTTGCTCCATACCCTCCAATCCTTCGGCACCTGTGACACAGCTCTCTCTTTTTGTTCTCTTCCTATCTGTCTAACTGTACCTTTAGTGTAGCCTTCTCTGGGGCATCCTCTGCCCCGTTACCTCTTTCTGTTGGGGTACTGCAAGGCTCTGTCCTTGGTCCCCTTCTCTTCTCAATCTACACATCCTCATTAGATTCCTTAATAAAGTCCCATGGGTTTCATTATCATTTGTATGCCGACAATACTCAAATCTACCTCTCTGCACCAGAACTACCTCCTTCCTTGCTAATCCGTGTCACTAACTGTCTCCTCTCTGATATCCTCTCACTACCTCAAGCTAAATCTCTCCAAAACTGAGCTCCTTATTTTCCCCCCTTCTTCCAAAATCTCCACCCCCCCATGTCTCTATAACTGTTGATAACTCCATCATTACCCCAACCTCACATGTCCAACGTCTTGGGGTCACACTGGACTCAGATCTTTCTTTCACTTCTCACATTCAGTCCTTGGCTAAAGACTGCCGCTTCCTCCTTAAAAACATTGCTGAAATTAGACATTTCCTTACACAAGACACAACAAAGATTTTAATCCACTGTCTCATCCTTTCCCGCCTCGACTACTGCAACTCTATCCTATCTGGTCTCCCTAGCTGCCGCCTAGCTCCTTTACAATTCATAATGAATGCCTCTGCCAGGCTTATCTTCCTTGCACATCACACTTAATCTGCCACACCTCTCTGCTAATCCCTTCACTGGCTTCCTCTTGTCTCCAGGATTAAACACAAAATTCTTACTCTGAAACACAAAGCCCTCAATTGCACTGCTCCCCCCTACATCTCAGACCTTGTCTCCAGATACTCTCCCTCCCATCCCCTTCGCTCCGCTCATGATCTCCTACTCTCCTCCTCTCTTGTTACCTCCTCACATTCCCGTCTTCAAGATTTCTCCAGATTGGCTCCCATTTTATGGAACTCTCTGCCTTGCTCCACAAGAATCTCCCCTAGTTTTAAAAGTTTCAATTCCTCCCTGAAGACTCTACTATTCAGGGACGCTTACAACCTACACTAACCTTCTTATCTCCACTACTATCCCCTAAAACGCCATAGCGTGTAAGCCTATGAGCCCAGCTGTTTGTAGTTCACCTTCATAAGAGTCGACTACAACAGTGGAACTCTCATCAGGACCCTCTCTCCCCATTTGATCCCTGTAATCGTTTTTATATACCACCTATGTTCCTGTTGGTGCTCTAAAAATACCTAATAATAATAATAATAATAATAATAATAATAAATAAATAAATAAAAGACCATACCAGGACATACCCTTTTGCATGGAAAAAGTAATCTTCCCAATCAGGTCCTATATTCCATAGCTAAGGGACAATTTATGTGTGTCAAAAGGAATTGCTCTGATATTAAGGACTATGAGGGAGGTGTTATCAAAGAGGCTCTTGGAACAGGGATATTCTGAACTCATGATAAAGAGGATACAGCAAGAGGTTAACCCATTAAAAAGAAGAAGCATATTGCAAAATAAAAACAAAAACAAAAATCAAGGCCCTTTCACTGATCAGGATAGGTTTGTTATGCAATATTCTCCTCAGTATAGTAAAGTGTGTGGCATTGTTTGTAAACTTTTCAAAATGTTAGTGGTGGTTAACAGATTAACAGATTACATCATGGGATAGATTTAACAAGTGCCGAATGGCCCTTGTCCCCTTGTTTCCGACCGAGCCTTCAGGCTCACTGGAAACAGCAGTTATAAAGTCTGCTGCTCCATAACCTGTCTCCTGACTCTGAAGCTGCGGTCTTCAATCCGCCTTATCCTATATGATCGGGCTGATTGACACCCCCTGGGACTGGGAATGTATTAAGGCTGTTTGCTGAAACATGTCAGACATGACCAGCTGTGGAATTGGATTTTAAGATGTGCAATAAAATTGAGTTTTAAACAAGGAGGTTGTGCCAGACTTTTATCTTTTGCAGTGGTATAGGTATATACACACATACAGGGAGTGCAGAATTATTAGGCAAATGAGTATTTTGACCACATCATCCTCTTTATGCATGTTGTCTTACTCCAAGCTGTATAGGCTCGAAAGCCTACTACCAATTAAGCATATTAGGTGATGTGCATCTCTGTAATGAGAAGGGGTGTGGTCTAATGACATCAACACCCTATATCAGGTGTGCATAATTATTAGGCAACTTCCTTTCCTTTGGCAAAATGGGTCAAAAGAAGGACTTGACAGGCTCAGAAAAGTAAAAAATAGTGAGATATCTTGCAGAGGGATGCAGCACTCTTAAAATTGCAAAGCTTCTGAAGCGTGATCATCGAACAATCAAGCGTTTCATTCAAAATAGTCAACAGGGTCGCAAGAAGCGTGTGGAAAAACCAAGGCGCAAAATAACTGCCCATGAACTGAGAAAAGTCAAGCGTGCAGCTGCCAAGATGCCACTTGCCACCAGTTTGGCCATATTTCAGAGCTGCAACATCACTGGAGTGCCCAAAAGCATAAGGTGTGCAATACTCAGAGACATGGCCAAGGTAAGAAAGGCTGAAAGACGACCACCACTGAACAAGACACACAAGCTGAAACGTCAAGACTGGGCCAAGAAATATCTCAAGACTGATTTTTCTAAGGTTTTATGGACTGATGAAATGAGAGTAAGTCTTGATGGGCCAGATGGATGGGCCCGTGGCTGGATTGGTAAAGGGCAGAGAGCTCCAGTCCGACTCAGACGCCAGCAAGGTGGAGGTGGAGTACTGGTTTGGGCTGGTATCATCAAAGATGAGCTTGTGGGGCCTTTTCGGGTTGAGGATGGAGTCAAGCTCAACTCCCAGTCCTACTGCCAGTTTCTGGAAGACACCTTCTTCAAGCAATGGTACAGGAAGAAGTCTGCATCCTTCAAGAAAAACATGATTTTCATGAAGGACAATGCTCCATCACACGCGTCCATGTACTCCACAGCGTGGCTGGCAAGAAAGGGTATAAAAGAAGAAAATCTAATGACATGGCCTCCTTGTTCACCTGATCTGAACCCCATTGAGAACCTGTGGTCCATCATCAAATGTGAGATTTACAAGGAGGGAAAACAGTACACCTCTCTGAACAGTGTCTGGGAGGCTGTGGTTGCTGCTGCACACAATGTTGATGGTGAACAGATCAAAACACTGACAGAATCCATGGATGGCAGGCTTTTGAGTGTCCTTGCAAAGAAAGGTGGCTATATTGGTCACTGATTTGTTTTTGTTTTGTTTTTGAATGTCAGAAATGTATATTTGTGAATGTTGAGATGTTATATTGGTTTCACTGGTAAAAATAAATAATTGAAATGGGTATATATTTGTTTTTTGTTAAGTTGCCTAATAATTTTGCACAGTAATAGTCACCTGCACACACAGATATCCCCCTAAAATAGCTAAAACTAAAAACAAACTAAAAACTACTTCCAAAGCTTTGATATTAATGAGTTTTTTGGGTTCATTGAGAACATGGTTGTTGTTCAATAATAAAATTAATCTTCAAAAATACATTTTGCCTAATAATTCTGCACTCCCTGTATATAGAAATATGTATTTAAGAATAGAAAGGACATTATCCTGTAAGTGAAGAACATTGGAATGTGAAATATGTACAGTAAAATATACAGTAGAAACACATAAATACATATGTACACACACACACACACACATATATATAAATATATATACATACATTTACATATTTAGACATGTATATATATATATATAAATATATATATATATATATATATATATATATATACACAGTATATATATAAATATATATATATGTATATCTATGTTACAGCCCTTTGCAGCCTTTTTTTCCCTAACACCTGATACCTCATATCTCTGAGCCCTTATAACTCTTTTATTGCAATATATTTTGGAATAATTTTTATCAGACATTATTATTATTATGGGTGTAACTGTACTGTGAAATTTATTTTTGATGTTTTTTGTGACACTTTCTAACCAAGTGTGACAGTTAACCAGAGCTCTGAAGTTGCGTTATCCTGACACGTGTTAAATTCAATTGTGCTTGAGCAAACAAGTTTACTTTCAACTTGTAATACGTGCAATTTATTTTTCAGACGTTCCCAAACACCTGCGATACATATGATATCACTGGCTCACAATAGTTAGTGTGACACTTATAATCTGGCCCAATGCCAGTTGTAATCCCATTTTACAATGTGCTGTAATTTCAGTTTCCCCTTAATGTGAAAAATAAATACTTGGGAAATGACTTCTTTAGATTTATTTCTGTATATGAAATCACAATACATTTAAATAGGCTGAGCTTGCATGGAAAACAGACCTCATTATTTTATCACCCATGATACACACACAAACTTCCTTATGGTCAGGTTTGGGTGCAAGAAAAATAAGGGAAATTACAAAATGAATTAATACAACACACAGAGGAAGCCATGCACTCACTAGCAAGCTCTCAGTTAAGATTAAAAGCAAAAATGGAAAGGTTAGTTACCGCATCTGGCCAAATGGGACAAGCCCAGGTACCACGTCAAGGTCCTTTCCAAAAACCTGGGACCCTAAAACAGCCACACAATGCAAGCTCTCAATCCAAACAAACTGGGAACAAGTGAAGGGTGCACAGTCTTTTGTAATCACCCCAGTCATATACAAAACACGGAAGGGGACTGCACTCCTAGACCGAACCCGGGTACAAATCCCATGACCCTGCAACATGCTCATCCCTGGGTGCTCACTGGCACTCACAAGAAGCTGTGCTGTCCCCAGAGTCAATGGCAGTTAGCACCAGACAGGTCTGGGTGCAACAACCATAGGGAAAATTACAAAACAAATTAATACAACACACAGAGAAAGCCCTAAACTCACTAGCAAGCTCTCAGATAAGATAAAAGCAAAAATGGAAAGGTTAGTTACTGCATCTGGCCAAATGGGACAAGCCCAGGTACCATGTCAAGGTCCTTTCCCAAAACCTGAGACCCTAAAACAGCCACACAATGCAAGCTCTCAATCCAAACAAACTGAGAACAAGTGAAGGGTGCACAGGCTTATGTAATCATCCTAGTCATATACAAAACACGGAAGGGGTCTGCACTCGTAGAACGGACCAGGTACACATCCCATGACCCTGCAACATGCTCAGCCCTGGGTGCTCACTGGCACTCACAAGAACCTGTGCTGTCCCCAGAGTCACAGGCAGTTAACCCCAGAATGGTCTGGGTGCAAGAACCATATGGGAAATTACAAAACAAATTAATACAACACACAGAGAAAGCCCTGAACTCACTAGCAAGCTCTCAGCTAAGAAAAAAGCAAAAATGGAAAGGTTAGTTACCGCATCTGGCCAAATAGGACAAGCCCAGGTACCACGTCAAGGTCCTTTCCTAAAACCTGGGACCCTAAAACAGCCACACAATGCAAGCTCTCAATCCAAACAAACTGGGAACAAGTGAAGGGTGCACAGGCTTATGTAATCACCCCAGTCATATACAAAACACGGAAGGGGACTGCTCGCCTTGACCAGACCGGGTACACATCCCATGACCCTGCAACATGCTCAGCCCTGTGTGCTCACTGGTACTCACAAGAAGCTGTGCTGTCCCCAGAGTCACAGGCAGTTAGCACCAGACAGGTCTGGGTGCAAGAACCATAGGGGAAATTACAAAACAAATTAATACAACACACCGAGAAAGCCCTGCACTCACTAGCAAGCTCTCAACTAAGATCTATACAGTATATATATTATACTGTAAAATATAGGTCCAGATTACAAGTGACATGCAATTTTTTTATTTTACACAAGCAAAAGATTTAGGACTTTAGCTATTGCTACCTTGCTAACTTCTTCAACCTATAGATTTTTTCGGGGCATGCTGGAAAATATCTATTTTTTATCTCTCACACACTGCACTAGATTAACTGTGCTAAAGCCAAAAGGTGCTTTAGGAAGACTTTACATTCCTATATTTTTCACAAAGAAGAAAATATTATTTTTAAATATATACTTGATTATTTTTTGTAAAATATTTATCTATACCTATATATCTATATCAATATATACATATATATATATATATATATATATATATATATATATATATATAATATATATATATATATATATATATATATAAAAAAAAATATTAAAAAGGTTGGTAGAACCTGGGCTCAAGATGAATGTGTCTGCTTGAGCTCCTGCAGTTAAATTTTATTTTCAGTTTCATATAATTTTTTTTTTTTTTTGCTTCTCTACTACACATAGCTTTGGAAGTTAGACAAAGTACTTATTTCTGGTGACACGGTGGCTGATTTTTATAATCCTAGAGTGTATTAATAGCTGCGCAGTTTGGACCTAGCACTGGCCTGATCACCTGAGGCACACTATTTGACTAATAATCAACAAGGGCTTGTGCATTGTAAACGATTACCTATTGAGTCAATTGCCGTGGTCACCTAACATCTCCGGAGTCACAGAGCATCTGGGGTAAGACCATGAAGGGTGATTACCCAATCAAGGAGATCTTCATCCGGATATATCTATGGTGACAGCAAAATCCAGAACATAAGATTGCGGGACCATGAGAGAGAGATTAACTTTTTGTAGAGCACCCGCATTGCCGCTATTACTTGATGCAAGTACTCTGTTGGAGGTATAAGAAATTGTATTTAGATTATAATACACATTCTTAAATAGTATATATTGTGGGACTTTCCACCTTCTCTATATTACTACCATAGAGAAGGTAGATACGTATTATGCATGCAATGTTCCCCACCAGTTACCCTGTGGTGCACAAGCCTGCATAGTAAACTTTTATCAGTGTGTATACAAGAACTCTGATTGTTTACCTGGGCCTCTGCTCTCTCCCTTCTCCCTTTCCTGCTCAGCTTGTCAGAGTGGGTCACTTCCCTATACATCCCCCTCCCTCTTGTAGGGTGTATTCCACAGTCCTTGAGGGGCCAGCTACCTGAAGAATGACCACCTTCTAAAAGCATTGTTCAAAAGCGATTCTGATCCTACTACTACTTACCCTCATAAAAGGAACACCATTCTATGCTTTCTGCTTTCCCATTGTGCCGATACCTTTGAATACTGTGCTATCTGACTAGTATTAAACAGTACCTTGATGTAGACAGCATGTGCTATGTGAATTATGTTCAAACTTCAATAACATTGTATCCTAGCCCCTAATCTATTAATCTATTCTACTACAGAGGTCTTTATTTGAAATCTTAGTACTCATTGGCCATCCTTGTCTGGAATACATAATCTCTTACACCATAATAACAGATAAAAGAAGGGAGATAGTTTATAATATTGATAAAGTAATACAGAAAAATAAAGGAATCCGTTAACATGCCTCATTCTTTATGTAAAAAAAAAACCAAATAAACCTATTAGTATGACTCAAAAAACTGTAATAGACCATTTCTCACAATCTAAGTGACCTTGCCACGGAGATTGGAGGAGAACCAAGTGAAGCAAAGTCCCATAACAAAGAATCCCAAAATAATTCCTACTCCCACTCAACCCAACACTTCATTACTAGAGCTACTTTAAAAGAGATGTTAGCAGTACAAACTGAGTAGATTATTCAAGATATCCAGAGGAATACAGTTTAATTACAAAAAGAAATTGGTGAAAGAGTTGCCGCTCTTGAGAGCAAGCAAGATGATTTAGTAATCAATCATACCAATTTTCTCTCATATTTATGGTTTCTGGCTAAATAAATTAACCAAACAAACCTGAGAGAAATAATATCAATTTCCAAGGTATACCCAAAACTATCCCAACTACATAGCTCAATAACTTTCTCTTTGGCCTCTTTAAAGAACTTCTAGGGCAGTTTGATGACTGCAAACATATAATTAAGAGGGCTCATAGAGCTCTTAGGCCCATAAACATCACCTCTGATAAACCGAGGTATCTTATCACTTGTTTCAAAGTTTCACCTTCAAGGCCAAACTTCTACAGTCTGTGATAAAAAAAAAAAACTCTCTTGGGCTATTATACTGGTATTCAACTGTTCCCAGACTTATTATCCCATACCAACAACATTTAATTTATGAGGGATATAATTTTAAAATCAAGTTAATTTCATTGGATACACATTAAAAACAAATAATAGTAAATATAAATAGTTTAGAATCCATTACTATCTCTTTAATTTGATTTCACTGCCTATTCTGGCAAGAACAAAATCTTAAAAGCAAGATGTGAAAATTGCAGCAAGTATTATAAAATTGTGAAGTGTAATACACCATTATGTATTTTGAAGAAGAGTATACAGTATATGTCATACCAATTACCCTTGCACACCTAATAATTGTTTAAATCAATGATCTACTATTTGATATGCAATATAAATTTATGAAATAGCACCTAATTATGATATATAGACTTATATATTCTTTATGTTGTTGAGAGGCTGAGCAATTGCATTCATTAAAGCTGTAAAATAATAAATAAGAATATGGAATATATGTTGTAAATCATTACCCTTTATTCTATGTACACATAGCGTACCACATGAACGCATATGAATAGCTTTTACGCTTTTAATAACAGGTAAAAAAATGAAGCCTTATGATAATTTCCATGGGAAAACATTTAAATAAATACGGAGACATTGTGGTGCACGCCCCTTTACCTTGACAAAGTCACTCAAGTTACAAAACCCGTCAGTGGGCAGGGATTTAGTTCTATGTATGATGTAAATGTATCGAATACATGCTGTTTAAATTTACTTACTATTTTGATTATTATGTAACAATCCTGGAATAGTGATTTATATAACAGCTTGTGTATGCGGATTGAGAATCAATAGTCAGTATGAGTGCCTACTAACAATTTGGGACCTGATTCAGAAATTGTCTGTAAGGGTGTTATACCCGCAAGCTTGCAGGTAGGGGACTGCCTTTGAGTAGGTTTTCTTGGTGGTTATTTGGAATAAAGGCCCCTACCCCTGTTTCCTTATAAGTATGAGTTGACTGAATACCTTTGATATAATTCACACTCCGGGTTAAACCAAGCCCCATTGTGCATTAAATATTTTTTTCTTACCAGAATAGTCAGTGAAAGGAAAGTAAAGAGATAATAATTAATTTTAAATTAGCCTAATAACTGTCACTACTATTTAGCTTTTATATTATTAGTTTTTAATGTGTATCCAATAAAATTAATTTGATTTTAAAATTAATAAATTAAATGTTGTTGGTAGCCAAAATGTGTTTATTAGACACTTAAAGGGCCACTAAAGCCAAAATCTTTCTTTCATAATTCAGATAGAGAATAGAAATTTAAACAACATTACAATTTACTTCTATTATTTATTTTGCTTCATTTTTTAGATATCCTCAGTTGAAGAAAAAGCAATGCACATAGTGAGCCAATCACACGAGGCTTCTATGTGCAGCAACCAATCAGCAGCTACTGAGCATATCTAGATATGCTTTTCAGCAAAGAATATCAAGAGAATAAAACAAATTAGATAATATAAGTAAATTAGAAAGATGTTTAAAATTGCATTCTCTTTCTAAATCATAAAAGAAAAAACGTGGGTTTCATGTCCCTTTAAGAGGGTATTGAAAATAAAAACCCTAGATATTTATATTTTTAAAAATTCTCACCTAGATTATGAGTTTTTAGCGCTATAGGGAAAGTAAAGAACGCAACAAAAGTGGTGTTATTTAACCCCCTATAGCACTGCCATTACAAGTTTAAAAAAACCCGGCTTGTGCGGGCGATATGGAGATTTTGAGCTCTATAACGCACACAAAACAAGCGCTGTTTTTGACGTGCTCGTGCACGCTTTCCCCATAGACATCAATGGGGAGAACCGGCAAAAAAAAATCTAACACCTACAATCGTGGGAAAAAAAAGTTGCGTAACGCAGCCCCATTGATGTCTATGGGGAAAAAGAAAAGACAGTTTAAACCTAACACCCTAACATAAACCTCATGCCTAAACACCCCTAATCTGCCGCCCCTGACATCGCCGACGCCTGCCTACAGTTATTAACCCCTAATCTGATGCTCCCAATATCGTTGCCACCTAAATAAAATTATTAACCCCCAATCTGCCGCTTCCGATATCACGCCACTATACTAAAGTTATTAACACCTATTCTGCCGCACCCCAAGATCGCTGCAACTATATTAAAGTTATTAACCCTTATTCTGCTGCTCCCAATATCGCTGCCACCTAAATAAAGCTATTAACCCCTAAACCTCTGGCCTCCCACATCACTACCACTAAATAAACCTCTTAACCCCTAAGCCCCCACATCGCAACAACCTAAATTAAACTATATTAACCCCTAAACCTAACCTTAACGTCACCCTAACCCTAACGTAACCCTAACCCTAAACTTAATCCTCACCCTAACACCCCCTAACTTTAACATAATGAAATTAGATCTAAATTTACAATTATTAACTAAATAATACCTATTTAAAACTAAATACATACTTACCTGTGAAATAAAACCTAAGCTAGCTACAATATAACTAATAGTTACATTGTAGCTAGCTTAGGTTTTATTTTTATTTCATTGGTAAGTTTGTATTTATTTTAACTAGGTAGACTAATTAGTAAATAGTTATTAACTATTTACTAACTACCTAGCTAAAATAAATACAAACTTACCTGTGAAATAAAACCTAACCTGCCTTACACTAAAACCTAACATTACCAAAAATAAAAAGCCTACCATTACAAGAAATAAAAATAGGTCCTTTTATAGGGCATTGCCCTGAGTTAAACAGCTTTTTGCTCCAAACAAAAATACAAACACCCCCTAACACTATACAAACCCCCACCCCCCAAACTACCAAGGGCCCTTAAAAGGGCCTTTTGGGTGGGCATTAAAAGGGCCTTTTGTTGGGCATTGCCCTGAGTTAAACAGCTCTTTTGCTCCAAACAAAAATACAAACAACCCCTAACACTAAACAAACCCCCACCCCCCAAACTACCAAGGGCCCTTAAAAGGGCCTTTTGGAGGCCCTTAAAAGGGCCATTTGGGGGCCCTTAAAAGGGCCATTTGTAGGGTATTCCCCTGAGGTAAACAGCTCTTTTACTAAAAAAAAAAATACAAACACCCCCTAACACTATACAAACCCCCACCCCCCTAACTACCAAGGGCCCTTAAAAGTGCCTTTTATGGGGCCCTTTAAAGGGCGTTTTGTAGGGCATTGCTCTAAGTTAAACAGCTCTTTTGCTAAATAAAAAACACCGCCTAAAAATTTACATTACACAAAATAACAAACAAATGATCAAAATAAAAAAAATATTCCTATTCTAATACCCATAAAAAACACCCCAAAATAAAAAAACTAATCTAGAATAAACTTCCAATGGCCCTTAAAAGTGCCTTTTTAAGGGCATTACCCTAAAGATATCAGCTCTTTTTCTGAAAAAAATAACAAACCCCCCACCCCCCAAACCCACAAAATTAAAAAAACTATCTAAAAAACTTAAGCTACTCATTTGCTGAATAGGGCATTTGTATGGGCATTGCCCTTAAAAGGGCATTTAGCTCTTTTACTGCCCAGACTCTAAACAATAAAAAAACCACCCCAAAAAAAAACCTTAAAAAAGCCTAACACTAACCCCCTGATGATCCACTTACAGTTTTTGAAGTCCCGCTTGAACGATCTTCATCCCGGAGTTGAAGTCCTGATCCAGGCGGCGAGAAGTCTTCATCCAGGTGGCCTCTTCAATCTTCATCCCGGCGGAAAAGTCCTGATCCAAGCGGTGAGAAGTCTTCATCCAGGCGGCCTCCTCAATCTTCATCCAGACGGCAACTTTTATCCTGATCCTGGAGGCGAGGAGCATCCTCTTCCTGAAGACATCCGGCGTGGAGCATCCTCTTCAATGCAAGGGACACGATTCAAGATGGTGTCCCTTGCATTCCTATTGGCTGAAAAATTTGAATCAGCCAATTAATGAGGGCTGCTAAAATCCTATTGGCTGTTCAAATCAGCCAATAGGATTTAAACAGCTTTCATTCTATTGGATGAATTATCAGCCAATAGAATGAAAGCTGCTTAAATCCTATTGGCAACTGCTGAATCTCGCGCCGCTGTAATTTCCCCTCGCACAACAGGATATCACATAAACCCTGCAGTTCATAACGTGCTGTAAATTGGATAAACTAGCGATGTCTAGAAATGAGAGTAATTACAAATTTCTGGAGTTGCCAGTGAATTACTGCCGACACCTAAGAAAACAAAAAATAAAATAATAATAAAAGTATTAACCCCTAAATCTGCCAACCCCAACATTGCAAACTACCTAATAAATGTATTAATCCCTAATCCACCATTAACCCACATTGCAAAATCCCTATTAAAACTATAAACCCCTAATCTTCCATTAACCCACATCACAACAAACCTCATAAATCTATTAACCCTTAATCTGCAAAACCCACACAATGCCATAATCCTAATAAAACTATTAAACCCTAAACCGCCAAACCCACACAACGCAATAATCTTAATAAAACTATTAACCCCTAACCTGCCAAACCCACACAATGCAAATAACTAATTAAATTACTTAGTCCCCCTAACCTAACACCCCCAAAATTAACCCCAATTACCTAAATTAAAAAATACTAAGTTACAAAAAAATTAAAAGTAAAAAGCTAACATAACTTAAAAATGAAAAAAACATAAAATTAAATTAATCTTAGATTACAAAATAAAAAAGTCTAACATTACTTAAAATAATAAACCAAACTATCAAAAATTAAAAAAATAAACCAAATCCCTATAAAAATAAAAAAGCCCACCAAATAAACACATACCCTAATCTAATGCTAAACTACCAATAGCCCTTAAAAGGGCTTTTTGTAGGACATTGCCCTGTTACCTTAAAAATACTAAGTTCCCCCTCTAACAGTAAAAAACCCCACCCACCAAACCCTCCAAAATAAATAAACCTAACACTAAAAAATCCTAAACTTCCCATTGCCCCTAAAAGGGCATTTGTATGGACATTCCCCTTAAAAGGGCATTCAGCTCTTTTAAGAGTGCCTAATAAATCCCTAATCTAAAAAAATATAAAAAAAAAAAAAATCCCATAACCATTTGTTCCAGAAATTGTTTTAACTTTATGCTCTTGATAAAGGATTCTTTTAGCCGAAAATGCATTAAGCTGCATTTTAAATAAAACCTGAAGCTGCACCTGAAGACACCTTTGTGATGATTTTAATAAAAGGCTTATTGTAACTGCAATCTTGTGAGTATAACCAGTTTGTGCGCCTACCACATTGTCTGAAATCTGCTACACTATTGTGAGCTCTTTTATTTTGGAGGTGAAAGCAACAAGGTTGACTCAGAGGACGTGGGCAGCTTGCTTCCCTGGAGGTGACACAGCGCCGTCACTTTCACCATCTTTTAAGTTGCAAGAAAAAACAGTGAGATATGTAGAGCGAAAATGTTAACAGAAATACACTGGGATTTTAGAGACAGTCTCATATACGCCCATGTACAGCCCATTTTATGAAAAAACAACAATTACACTTTGTATACTTGATTTTTGGTGAACAATTTTTAAGGCACCTTAACAATTCAATGTTTGTAATTTTGTGAGAATGGTTCAATTATTCTTTTTGTATGATTTTTTAAATTACGATTTTTTTAATGTATGCATCTCCTTCTCATACGAAAATGCTGTATAAGCTCTTTAGCTAGACACCTAGTTTTAAGGGTAAAATGTATCTTTATAGATTTAATCAGTGAAATAGAAGTACTGGTGAGCATTCTTTAAGGGACAGTCACGGCTAAAAAAAAAATTATGATTTAAATAGGGAATGTCATTTCAAACAACTTTCCAAATTACTTTTATCACCAATGTTGCTTTGTTTACTTGGAATTCTTAGTTGAAAGCTAAACCTAGGAGGTTCATATGCTAATTTATTAGACCTTGAAGACTGCCTCTAATCTGAATGCATTTGGACCACTAGAGGGCATTAGTTCATGTGTTTCATATAGATAACATTGAGCTCATGCATGTGAAGTTACCCAGGAGTGAGCAATGATTGGCTAAAATGCAAGTCTGTCAAAAGAACTGAAACAAGGGGGCAGTCTGCAGAGGCTTAGATACAAGGTATTTACAGAGGTAAAAAGTGTATTTCTGTAACAGTGTTGGTTATGCAAAACTGGGGAATGGGTAATAAAGGGATTATCTTTCTTTTTTAACAACAAAAATTCTGGTGTTGACTGTCACTTTAAATATCTTAGGCAAGGATATAGGTTATTTTTGGATATTGGTAGTACAGCAATAAGAATTTGTTTTTATAATTGAAATTACTCCATGTGGACTAGTAAATGTTTTCCAAATTGACATCCCTGTGCAGAACTTTTGTGGGGCAAGCTCTTTTTCTTAAATGGAAAGTGTAGTTAAAATTAAACTTTCATGATTCCGATAGGGCATGCACTTTTATCATCAAATTTGCTTTCTTCTCTTGGTACTCTTAGTTGAAAGCTAAACCTAGGTAGGCTCATATGCTAATTTCTAAGTCCCTGAATGCCACCTGTTATCTGAATGTGTTTGATAGTTTTTGAAAGCTAGAGGACGTTAGATTATGTGTGCCATATAGATAACATTGTGTTCATAACCTAGGAGTTACTTATGAGAGGGCACTAACTGACTAAAATGCAAGTCTGTCAGAAGAACTGAAATAAGGTGGCAGTCGGCAGAGGCTTAGATACAAGCTAATCACAGATGTAAAAAGTATATTAATATATCAGTGTGGACTATGCAAAACTGGGGAATGGGTAATATAGGGATTATCTACTTTTTTAAACAATAAAAAATCTGCAGTAGACTGTCCCTTAAAAAAAAAACTGCAACCCTCTAACATTAACCCCCCACCCCTCAAAAACAAAGATAAACTATCTAAAAAAAAAAAATCTAAAAAGTGCCCTGTAAAGGGTCCATCTTCTTATATTCATCCCGGTGGTGGTGAAAGTGGTGGTCTTCATCTTCAGAGCTTGAAAACGGAGGTCCTCTTCATGTGGTTACAAGCCACGCACTTTATATAGGGGTACCCTTGCATTCCTATTAGCTGATTTGCATGTTCAAATTCAAATCAGCCAATAGAATGAAATAAAATCTAGGGTTAGTCTATTTTGGATTAATTTAGGGGGGTGTTAGGTAAGGGAGATTAGATGTTAGTAGGTTACTTTGCATTGGGGGCTGGTGATTTAGGGGTTTATAGTGTAGAAGCTTACTTTGCAAATGGTGCGTGGAAGTTTAGAAGTTAATAGTGTACAGAGGTAGTTTGCAATGTAGGGGGTGGTGGTTTAGGTGTTCATAGTAAAGCTTAGTGCAACTGTTTCATCCAGATAGACTCTTTAAGCGACATGAAAGGTAAATGCGATTGCATTTACTTTCAACTTGTAATACAAGCGCATATTACCACTCTTTACTACCCATAGAAAATATGGAGAGCAAGTTTGTGCAAATTCAGGGTAATTTGAAAAGCGCACCACTTGTAATATGGATTTGAGCGTAAAGAACACTGTGATCTTGCAATCGCATTTACACTCCTTTCACTAACAGTAGCGCTCCAATTGTGAAAATAAATATTTTAGAAATGTTGATCACAAATTACGTTAATAAAAAACAACCCCCAAAGTTCTATGAGGCACTCCACAAATATAAAAACAATATATATTTACACACAAATTAGACTACTAGAAGGTACTAGCACTCACTGGATTTAGATCACTCAAAACTTTATTCTAGTGATGTTTTTGGTTGTCAACCCTTCCTCAGACAAAATAAAATCAAATGTGCAAAAATGTGTTTAAAACATGTGTTAGCAACTACACCCACCCCGACAGTCAATAAATTAATACAAGTGTGTGTGTAAAATACAACAATCAAAATAACGCATAATTGGCTAGATTACAAGTAGAGCGCTATTTTAGCCTGTAAAGGGGCAAATTTGCCTCCTTACGGCACACATTGAATAACCAGCCATTACAAGTGGCTGGTTAATGCTCCTGCAAGCTCGTGGGAGCACTTTGCGCTTTGTGCAATTAATCAGAGGTCAGACCTCTGGTTAATTTAAAACAATGTACCCCAACTACCCCCCCCCCAAATAAAGTGGACAGTTCCTTTGTTAAAATAAAAAATATGAGCATCTTTATTTAAAAAAAAAACAAAAAATAATAACTGCACAAACCTTTACATTGAAGTCTAGGGGACTTTGTTTTTACTTAAAAATATGTATGTATATGCTTATTTGCAAATATATTTATGTGTTAATATGTGTATATGTGTTCATATACATATATATTTTTAATTTTCTGCCAATGCTGCACGACTTACCACTGCGCTATGTTCTTTGCCTTGTCTCATGGAATGGAGCCTATGGAACCCTGATCTTGTGAGCTTGCGTTCGCATTGCCCTTAACTTGTAATAACTGGAGCAAGGCATAACCACAATCAGGGTATCAATGAGTGGAGCAAGGTAGGACAGCAGGTTGGGTGTCAGTGACTGAAGCAAGACAGGAGAATATAAAATCCAAAACAGATATGCCAATAACCAGAGTAAAAACACAAATACTGAGGCCTATTTAACAAATGTCTGTCGGACCTGATCCGACAGTGCGGATCAGGTCCGACAGACATCGCTGAATGCGGAGAGCAATACGCTCTCAGTATTCAGCATTGCACCAGCAGCTCACAAGAGCTGCTGGTAAAACGCTGCCCCTGCAGACTCGCTGCCGCCAGTAGGGAGGTGTCAATCAACCCGATCATATTCGATCAGGTTGAATTGCGGCGATTCCTGTCCGCCTGCTCAGAGCAGGTGGACAGGGTTATGGAGCAGCGGTCTTTAGACCGCTGCTTCATAACTGGTGTTTCTGGCGAGCCTAGAGGCTCGCCAGAAACACAAACCCTCAAGCTCCATACGGAGCTTGATAGATAGGCCCCATAGTCAGTTAAAAAAAAGTCAGGGAAGGGGGCATCACAAGTAAAAACAAATCAATTTTAAAACCAGATAATCAATTCAGCAGAGCAGACACTAGATATGAGAGATATAGACAAAGAGGTGGCTCAATGACATAGTTTTGAGATCAGGAAACTGATTACAAGTGAATTGGAGTTCACAACAAGAACAGAGGTAAGTACATATAAAAGTCATATGGACATAAACTTGTACAAAAAAAAATGAAGTGTGAGAGTGTACAGTCATAATCATATGTGACACAACTTCAATTGTGATTGCATTCACTTGATCCCTTTAATAGCTCCGGTTTTAAAATACTCACCTCTTTCTTACAAAGAATTATTATTTGGCTCTTACAAGATGCCACTCACATTTCACTTCCTTGCAACATAGAGCCCCAGCTCTGTTTCCTCTTTTGGAGCCCTCTGTTGGCTGTACATCCAAATTGTAAAAGGGTATTCCAATAGTCACTCAACACTCTGGCACCAATCAGGAATAGATTCAGGTTAGGAACGGCAGTGCTGCACTCAGCCTGGGTAGTTTGATACAAACAAATAATACAGGAGCACTTATCTTCATAAAAAACGTTTTTCTTTATTCAATATCCATTAAAAGCAAAATGGACCAAAAATTAGTCATGACTATTTGTACATTTGTTAGGATTAGCATAGTGCAATTTTGGAAATCTAGGCCCCCTAGTTTTGCATTTATTTAAAAAAAAATAACACATCATTATGAAAAGGCAAGTATGTCCGCAGAAACTTTAAACACTAGAGAAACTTTCATTATACAGTGGGAACCATTTATCATGCACCATGAAGCGAGAGCAGGAAGAGGTTCTGAAAATGCATTACAATGATATATTGAGGGGTCGGGAATGTAATAGAGAGCCAGGGCCTATTAATAGTACTCTTACTTGCCTATTACTTGCTTATTACTTACTTGTTAATTACCTATCACCACACAAAACTGCTATTTGTTATATTCCGTTTTGGTCTGACATTTCATGAGGAGACGAGAAGACCAAGGACTTTAATGTAAGGATAATTTTATTGTACAATGTTTAATGAGCAACAGAGAACCTAATTGGAGAGAATATAATAATATTACCATATTGAATGCATATGACTGTATTTGTTATTATTATTACAAAATATTAAATAAAAATGATTTCAAAATAAAAGCAAAATGGACATATTACCGAAATACAGCAAAAGCATCTCATACCCTAGTTTTCAATATTTGTCTTGCTACATTTTCAGAGATGTTTTAATAGAAAACCAGCAAGGTGAATATTTTCATTAAACTAGATATGTGCTCTTCAAATGCATATAAATTAGAACCCAGTTCAAGGTTTAAACTTATAATAGTTATAATTGAGAAATGTAAAAAAGAGACCACACAAAGAGAAGTACTCTTGAATGAAATTAAACATTTAATAGAATGATGCTTATAAAACTAGGAACATTATCAAGAATTAATTTTGTGTACCTGAAAACCTTCCAGTTGCTCTATGTGTTTTGGCTGACATAAAGGAGCCTATTTATTATGTGTCTGTCCGACATGATCCGATCAGCGGATCATGTCCGACAGACATCGCTGAATCCGGAGAGCAATACGCTCTCCGCATTCAGCATTGCACCAGCAGCTCTTGTGAACTGCTGGTGCAATGCAGCCCCCTGCAGATTTGCAGCCAATCAGCCGCTAGCAGGGGGTGTCAATCAACCCAATCTTATTCAATCTGGTTAAATTGCGGCGATGTCTGTCCGCCTCCTCAGAGCAGGCGGACAGGTTATGGAGCAGCGGTCTTAAGGCTCGCTAGAAACACAGGCCCTCAAGCTCCATACAGAGCTTGATAGATAGGCCCCAAAGGGGCCCCTTGGGGCCTATCAATCAACCAATGTATGGAGCTTGAGGGCCTGTGTTTCTGGCGAGTCTAAAGACCGCTGCTCCATAACCTGTCTGCCTGCTCTGAGGAGGCGGACAGACATCGCCGCAATTTAACTCAATCACAGTTCACAAGAGCTGCTGGTGCAGTGCTGAATGCAGAGAGCGTATTGCTCCCAACATTTTGCGATGTCTGTCGGACATGATCCGCTGATCGGATCATGTCGGACAGACACATAATAAATAGGCCCCAAAGTCTTCCCTAGGATAAAATTCTTGGATTGATACATGATATAGGGCTTGACATATTTGATAAAAATATAGGAGACAGCCGGAAAAATTAAAAGGCTTCAATTGTTATAATTATATTAACACACAAAGAAATGTAAAGATTGAAAACAAAAGTAATGTGCAAGTCACAAAGGATGAGGGTTTGGGTGGTACTCAAGGCAAAACTTTGCACTTTCCAAACAGTTGGCCTTAGAGTAAAATTAATTTGGAATCTGAATTAAAGCTACACACCATAGTAGCCTGATATTTGTTATTTGTCAACATTTGTCTTAAAGGGACAGTATACACAAATTTTCATATAACTGCATGCAATAGACAATACTATAAAGAATAAGATGCACAGATACTGATATAAAAAATCTAGTATAAAACGGTTTCAAAAATGTACTTAGAAGCTCTCAGTTGAGTTTTGTTGAAAAGGTAGCTGGAAAGCCCACTGCACTCCTCCTTCTTTTGCATATGAAAAGACCCTTTACACACCCTTTATCTGACGGAATTCTTATAAAACTTTGGGTCTTGGTTAGGAGTCTGAAAATCAGAGCAATGTTATTTAAAAATAAGCAAAACCATACATTAAAAAAAAAAAAAAAAAAACTTTATTGGGCTATATAAATAGATCATCTACAAAACATTTATGCAAAGAAAAAATGAGTGTATAATGTCCCTTTAAACTAAGTTTTTAAGAGGGGCGGAGCCGAGCAGCACTCACGGATGGATGTGTGAGAGCTGAGCTCCGGTATGTGATACAACAAAATAGGTGGATAATGCTTTATATATGAGAGCTGAGGAGTTAAAATAGCATCGAAACCAACAGCAAAGCCTCCTGCCGCTATCCTGAGGGGAAAATCTTCCAGATAAGGAAAGGCGCAACGGTCAACAGTACATTTGCATGGAACGTCCATGCACAGCAGACGACATTTTGGCAGACACACGCAGCTCCTTAAAATTCATGCCAGAGCAGAACAGAAGCGGCTGACATTAGTTTTACCTACAGCAATCGATATGGCGCCAAGATGCAAAGACTACACAAGAGGTAACCGGGTTTACCGGGTTCACTGGGTCTTTAGGTCACTTATGGGGGACATATAAATGAACAGATGATGAGCTATAGAAAGAGCGCCAAAACACACACATAAACGTCTCCCAGACTGACTGGATTATTCTTTGGTAACTTTTGGGACATTACTATTTTTGATATAGCGTATAGCAATGACTGCAACACCTCATTGAAAGGACTTTAGGCTGTGCAGATAAGGCAATGAAGCTGTGATTTCTCACAGAGAATAATTGAGCAGCTAAAAAGACACATTGCGCAATCTGGAGAAAGGATAAACACAACCTGCATTTATAATTTGGCTTAAGATGGCTACCAGGAGAGTTCAGAAGTCTGACAAACTTACTAAACTTACTTCTATAGATACGTTTCTTAGATCCAATGCAGCTAATAAACAGTTAGAAACCGCTTCAATGGAGGCAGAAGATGATTCTGATGTAGAACCTGAGCAAAGCAAATTGATAGATGATCAGACACCGGTAACCAAAGCTGATCTTAATCTGTTGGTGTCAAAGCAAGACATTGCAACTAATTTCGAAAAACTCTGGGACAAAATTGATAGTCTCCATACTACAGTTACTAGCAGTCTAACAGACATTAAAAATGAGATGCTTGAAATAGGAAACAGGATAGACGCCTTAGAAAATGGCAAGGAAGATATTGAAGAAAATGTTGCTGTTATGTCGCAGACAATCTCCCTCCAGCAACAACAAATAGATGATCTTCAAGAAAAGATGGAGGACATTGAGAATCGCACCAGAAGATCTAATCTTCAGATAAAGGGCATACCGGAATCGATTGGTCCGGCTGATCTTTTTACTTATTTACAAGGTCTCTTCAAGGCTATCACAATGGCTGTGGATGACATGGAATATCAAATTGAAAGAGCCCATAGGGCGCTTAGAGCTAGACCATTGAGAGACATGCCACCAAGAGATGTGATCATCAAGTTCCTCAGGTTTCTAGATAAAGAAAAAATTCTAAATGCTTCTCGAAAAAACCCTACATTCAAGTACCAGGGGGATGTGGTGCAATTTTTTCAGGATCTATGTGTGAAAACGCTGCAACGACGAGGTAGGCTCCGACCTCTAACTTCATTGCTCAGAAAACGCCAAATTACATATCGCTGGGGCTTTCCATTTGCCCTTAACATCCTTAAAGATGGTAAGACGGGGTCAATAAAGACAGTCAATGAGATTCCTGAGGTGTGCAAAATCCTAGGTATAGAAACACCGGACATATCGTCTGACATGGACCCGAGAGAGAAGAAAGGGACACAAACCTCAACACAATTCCACAAGAGATACAGTTGGATAAAAGTGAATAACAAAAGGTCTAAAATGTGATATTTTGCCTGGTCTGAAAATGGCTGAAAACACACCGAAAAAGAGAGACTGGTGAGACTCTCCTTAAGACGTTACCGGGGCTTGGTCTGGGAGACCATATGCAACACATCTAGATTAAGTTAGACAAGGTGCTGAGATTATTCACTTATATTTTGTATATATATGCTCTTTTGCTACTCTCACACTATTCTTTACTCATTGCCACCTATTACCAAATGAGAAAATATGATGTGCTATGTTGTATCACCTGTTACATGTTACACTAATGCAAATGATGCCTTATATTTTGGGTATTTTTTGTTGTTTTTTCTGTTTTGTTTTACAGGAAAGTATAAGTTTTTTCATGTTATTTGTTTTGTTTGATTTATACCAGGTTGACTGTACCCTAAATAATACCTTCATACTGGGCTACACCGGAGTTGAGGATATGGGGACTGTGAACTGTGACCTACACAATAGCATAGAATGTGACATTCCAGTTTATTTAGATAGAGAAAAGGGTCAGTTATATACTACCGAATACATTATTTTGATGACACACTGCTATGGCTAACACACAATATTTACCTGGGATTAATTTGATTTCACATAATGTGAGGGGCCTCAATTCAGACATAAAGCGGAAAACTGCACTGACCCACTATAGAAAGCTTAAAGCGAATATTTTATTTTTGCAGGAGACCCACTTTCTGAAAACTCAAATACCTAGATACTGGTCCAAAGAATACTCACAGCACTTTCATGCTACTTCTGACACAAAAACTAAAGGAGTTTCTATTCTGATCCATTCGTCCTTAGGTTTTGAACATAAAAACTCTGTAAAAGATAAGGAAGGTTGTTATATAGTGGTAAGGGGTAATATACAGGGGACTGAAGTGCTTCTGTGCAATATTTATGCGCCTAATGAACAACAAGAACCATTTTTTAAAGATATAACTAATTTGCTCACCAACTGGTCTAGAGCGCGTATCATCTTAGCAGGTGACTTCAATATAGACTTAGCGGGATTGGGGAGGGCAGCGACAGGGAATATCTCAAAAAAGAAAATGAGACTAAAAAGTACAGCTAAAAAAATCATTGAGTTACTTCTACCACATGGGTTACAGGATACATGGACCACGCTGTATGGGGATACCACTGACACTACCTATTATTTCGCGGCACATAAATGCTACACAAAAATTGATTACATTTTCACAAGTCAAATACTGCAACCCATATTGCGTGAGGCACATATACACACCTGTGTTTGGTCGGACCATTCCATTACACAGCTTCTTTTGGGATCCATCATGGAACCTAAGAGAACTAAAACATGGACTTTTGACCCAACTTGCCTGAAACACGCAAACACTAAAGACAGACTATTAAAAGAAATGAGTGACTACTGGAGAATTAACACCGACTCCACTACAAACCCTATCTCGGTATGGGCTGCACATAAATCAGTTTTCAGAGGACTGTTAATAAAAGAAAAAACAAATTATAAGAAACAGACTAGTGCTCGTTATTTGCAACTACAACAAGAAATTGACCTATTAGAAAGGGAACACAAACAATCTGGTTCTCAAACTACTTTGAGCTCCCTAAACCAAAAAAAGGAAAATTTACTTACGCTACTAAACGACAACTCTGTTAGAGCAGCCCAGAGACTTAAAGCTAATTATTTTATTTATGCAAATAAACCCGATAGGTACTTAGCTAAAAAACTTAGAGATGAATACCAGTCAATGTCTATTCCACATATACAGTGCACATCGGGCCATTCTACATCTCACCCACAAGAAATTGTGAATACTTTTGCAAATTACTACAGAAAACTATATGATGGGGAAAAAGTCCAACACAACACACAGACACAGGCTGACCTTGAAAATTTTTTGGATCTAGCAACTTTACCACATTTGACTACAGAAGATCAGGACCAACTGAATGCGTGTGTTACACAGGCAGAAGTGGCGCTGGCCATAAAATAACTCAAACCAGGTAAAGCCCCAGGACCAGATTGATTCCCGGGGGAATACTATAGACTTTTTAGACAGATTTTGACTCCCCACATAGTAAAATTTGCCAATCATGTACTAGAGGGCCATCCTATACCCGCTGACCTCTTGCAGGCTAAAATAATTGTAATTCCCAAAAAAGGCAGAAACACTACCCTATGCTCAAGTTATAGACCTATATCTTTAATAAACCAAGATATGAAAATCTTGACCAAGATACTTGCCAATCGTCTGAAACATATTTTGCCATCTATTGTACACCCAGAACAGGTTGGCTTTGTAAAAAACAGGGAGGCCCCGGACAACATTAGATGACTGATAACGATTATAGACTATTTACAATACCAGCGAACATCTTCTCTGATCCTATCTTTGGACACGGAGAAGGCGTTCGACAGAGTGGACTGGATATATATGAAAACAGTACTGATTAGGATGGGTTTCACGGGAGCATTCATGAGTACACTTAAGGGCTTATACTCAGCACCAACAGCATATATCAGGGCGATAGGTCATCAATCTACTACTTTTGCCCCTTCTTTTTGCGCTTTGCATTGAGCCATTGGCTGCCAATATACGAAACTCCCCAAGCATTGCTGGCATGCAAATACAAAAGTCCCAACATAAGATTGCCCTGTTTGCAGACGATGTGCTGCTAACAGTGACAAAGCCACTTATCTCTCTTCCCTACATATATAACATTATACAAACTATCAAATTGATTGAAACAAATTTTGATTTTAAGTGGGTGAAGAACGACCTAAAATATTTGGGGATCAGACTAACGACACACTCTAGTCATTTATATAAAGCCAATTATACACATATGTTTAAATCGATCAGGGCCGACTTACAGAAGTGGAAGAGTTACAACTTCTCCTGGTATGGGAGACTATCATCAATTAAGATGACTGTACTCCCTAGACTCCTATATTTATTTCGCACCCTGCCTATAAAGGTAGATAAATCTGACTTGAGGGCCCTTCAAACAGACCTACACAGATATCTTAGAGGGTCTAGACACACAAGGATACCCTATGACACACTTACCAGACACAGGCAGCTGGGGGGTGTGGGACTTCCAAATTTGTTGGACTACTATTCAGCAGCTAGGCTGGCTCAACACTCTCTCCTAGGGAGAAAACAGAAGGACATACTATGGCCTAAATTAGAAGCGCTCATAGGGGGCTGTGATAATCCAGGAGATATACTATGGGATACAAATATTAATAAAAGAATTGGGGTCTTTCAAAATTTGATCACTCAGACAACGATCAAACAGCTAGAAACATACAACAGAAATGGTATATTTTTACCGACTAGCTCTTTAGTAAGGCCCATAGGATATATAATGTCAAGAGAATCTAGCCATCTAATAGATAAATGGGCACACAAAGACTTGTATAGGATAGCAGACTTTTTAATTAATAAAAGGATTATGACGTATAATCAGTTACAAGATAAGCTTGGGCCTATACACCTTCCCTGGTTTCTATATCTACAGATAGCTTCAGCTGTCACTTCATACCTCAAGGCTGGAATAGGGACCAAAAGCAGAACCATTTTTGAGAGATTGTGCAGTGCAGAGCATAGGCAGAAAAGAGCGGTGTCACACTTATATTTATACATCCAAGAAACACACATGACAGCAAAGTCTCCAGTCATTCTCCGATGGGAAGCAGACTTAGAGAGAACACTAGACTTAACAACATGGAATCAAATTTTCTTAAACTCAGCTAGAGGCTTATTGGGAGCAGACTTAAGAGAAAACAATATTAAGACAACATTTCGTTGGTATTTGACCCCACTAAAAACGGCACATATGGTCAAGGGAGGCACTAGACAGTGCTATAGAGGCTGTTCACAGCTGGGTACATACTTTCACATGTTGTGGGAGTGCTCGAGTGTTCAGAGGGTTTGGCTTGACTTATCTAGGGTGCTAACCATCATATTAGAGGAACAAGTCACATTGACACCTATGCAGGCTTTACTGAATGTTGACAACCCAAGGTTTGATACACCTATAAACAAATTTATCAGAATCTTATGTACAGTGACCCGTACAGCTATAGCAAAGCACTGGAAAATGGGAGTCCCAGAGAGAGGGGAGGTTCTTGGAAGGATTAGAAATATGTTTGATTTGTGCTAGACAGCAGCCTACATACAGGATACGGTGGAAGCTTTTAATCAAGCTTGGTTTTACTGGATACTAAATGAGAAGCAACTATAAGGATGAGATGACGGATGAGGCAGAGTGTGACAGGGACGTGATTATAGGAAGGGAGTGAGGTCTTAAGAGGGTGTGCTCTGAAGGTACCTAATATATGAAGATTTGTTAAAGAAATGTGTATGTATAATTTATTAATGTGAATTGTGCAGTTGACTGGTATATTGGTTATTTTAGTTAAAGATGTTGATTGTTATACATATTTAGGTAAGGAACATTTAATAAATGATTGTTCACTCCTATGGGAGCTTCAACCGTTAACACACAGGAAAGAGTGACTAATGATGAAATTCAAATGGAGGACTCTATGGACTATTAACAACTGTTAAACAGAATGTATTTGTCTGAACTGTGTTCATTGTTTTTTCCATTGCAACAAACTGTGTATTGTGACAAATGTTCAATAATAATAAAAAATATTTCAATCTAAACTAAGTTTTTAATTAGATTTTAGTTCAGGATAAAAGCTTAGAAATATTAAGCAGAATAAACTGCCAAACAAAAGGTGATCAAAATATTTCATAAATGTATAATTTATATTACAATAGAAAAATTAACAGTTTGGAAACATTTTAGGATAAATTCATTCAGTTATTTTTTTATTTCTTGTTTTAGATTATATTTCTTGAAGCTTGATAGAAAAAAAATACAAAATATAATTTTAATATGTTACATTCTCATTACAGCTTAAAAAGTTTAGCTTGTAAAGACACATCTTAAAAATCATCTACTAAATAAATCATTCACCTCTGTTGGTGTTTCTAATTAACAAAGGCACTTAGGACTCATTTCTGCCAACATACCTGCTATACTCTTTTTGGCATACAAAGCTACTTGTCTGATATGATAGATGACATTTCTTAAAGTGCTTTACGCTTATCTTTACCATGCAAACCTTTTTATTTGTGCCGTTTTTTAAGCAGTGAAATTATACATTTTCAATATTATACATTTCACACATGGTATATCATATAAAGTCATTCATAAAGTAATACCTGCATGCAAATTCACAGATAAATACATTTTACACCTAAACACAAAGGACCAGATTACAAGTGGTGCCATAATTAAATATTTTTTTTGTTCCATCGCTAACTGTGCTGAAATTTAAAAAAAAAAAAATAGCGTGGCTGCACTTATTACAAGTTAATTGTAAAAAGTTAGAACGCAAGCAAAGGACTTAGGCACGCTAACTTCAGGATTTTGGATATCATGACCAAACTAACTCTTCCTCATAGATTTCAATGGGACATGCTACAAAAAGCCTTTTTAGTTTTTGCTCATGCAGTAACCTGAGACTATGCTAGATCCACTATGCTAAAACCAAAAGTTATGTAGAATAACTTTAAATTCCTATGTTCTTCAAATTGAAGAAAATGTTCTTTTTATTTTTAAATATATAATTCTCTATATATTTTTTTTAAATATATATCTATACCTATATATATGTATATGAATGTATACAGACATATAGATAAATAGATAGATTGTATATATAGAAATATCTATTTAAAATTAAAAATATATTTTGTTTCTAAGTGAAGAATATAGAAATTCCAAGTATTTCTATTCAAAACACATTAAAACATGTATGTTTCAAGGTAATTGATTGGGAAGGGCATATACATATACAGGGGTGGAAATATATAGCACTATGGTTTACTAGTCAGGTGTTAAAAGTTACTAGCCCTTAAGGACTAGCTTCGACCCTGTACATTGCTGCTGTCCTGGGCCTCTCTCTGCTGCAATCTCGCTAAAAGTAGTGAGATCACACTATTTCTGCATGCCCCATGAGTGGGGCAGTGCAGAAATAGACTGGCAGAGGTACCGATGCAGAGAGGGCCACACTGCAGTGGTGAAGCTGATTGTTGGTGGTGTGGGAGGGTAAATAGGGAGGCAGGTGGGCGGCACATCGATGCAGGGGGGCGGGAGCAAGTGGGACTGCTACGATACAGAAAAAAATCCCTCCCTGACAGGGAGCGGGAAAGAGGGAGGGAGAGGGGGATCATACTATGTAGGTGGGACTAGAGGGTGGGAAATCAATCTTGGGAGGGGAGGGGTAAAGGAGGTGGGGGGCAGCTACACTACAGAAAAAAATGTTGTTGTTTTTTGTTTATTATATAAAGTGGGCAAATTTTGGAAAACTGGGTACTGCAGACAGCTGCTAGTACCTAATATGGTGGTAATTTGTTAGATGGGGAGGGTTAGAGAGCTTTTTGGGAGGGATCAGGGAGGTGGGAAGGTAAAGGGGTAATCCTATACTAAGAACAATAATAATAATAAAAAAGACTGTATATACTGTATATATACTGTACATACATATATTCACATACATACATACATACACACACACATATTTGTCTTGTGTTGTTGGCTCACCTGCTGTGTTCAGCCAAGAGAATGTTGTTTCAAATTTTTGCTCTATGCGAATCATAAATCTTTTTTGATTTCATGTCACTTTAAATTTTGCAAGAAATTTAGGGTACACTCCTTAACAAATTATGCAGCTATCAAGATAAAATTTGCCTTTATAGAATCATGTGAAGGACCTCCTAGCAGTGGAGAGCTTTAGTGTATTGTGGATCTTTTGCGCTCCACTTGTTAGCTTGTCCAGTGTATGTTCATCTGAAAGGAAATATATGTTTTGACCTACACAGGTCATCCAATTGATTAAAATAAAAATTTTAATATATTTGTAAGCAGGTAAATCCCTCAAAAGAAGCATTTACTGGGCCCAACCAAAAAAATTGGGAAATTCGTACATTGTGTAGAATTATTGGAACAATCAAAATTGTGTGTTGTGGTCAGATAAGACAGAAATGTAACTTTTAGTCTTTACAGTAAAATCCCTACATACCCATAGTACAACTGATGCTATGGGGATGTCTAACAACTAGTGGCTTAGGGGCTTTTGTTAAAATCAATGACCTAATTAATTCCTTTCAGAATCACAATATTTTATTGAAGAACCTGGTTGTTTTGCTAGGTAATTGATATTTGGCCATAGCTAGACCCTTCAACAGGAAAATGACCCTAAACATACATCAAAATCAACGCAGAAAAGTTTGCTGGAACATAAAATCAATGTTTTAAATGACATATCAATCTTCAGACTTTAATCCATTTGGAAACCGCTGGCCTGAATCAAAGGACAGTCCAAAAGCGCAAACTTAAGTCTATTATCTATTTTGAAATGTGCTGCATAAAGTTTCAAAATAGTAAATATAACAATTATCACAATGATATACATATTTGGTAATACAAAAGTATCATTTGTGCAAAATGTGTGTTAAATCTATAATTGCATACAAAGAAAATTAACATTATCACTTCCAAAACTAGCATATAAACACTTTGAACCTAAAATCTAAATTAAAATATATATTTTTTTGGAAAAATAAAGATAAATTGATAAACCATGTGCATTCAATTCAATGAAAGTTAAAAAAATATACATAATTATGAAACCACTTAAGGGAAATTAGTGTATTTCAATAATCCAAAACATTTTGCTTCTTTCAGATTTACTAATCGAGCAAATTTACTCCTTTATGATTCTGTAGTACATTTAATATATTAATTTTTGTAGTTATGAATGAAATGGCTACTTTGTAAAATAAAAATGCTAATGGTATTTTTGATGCCACATTCCAAAATATCTACTTTCCGATCATGAAATTATAAATTTAGCTAATTCAAGCCCTATAGACTAATATCAATCAGATACAGGGCACTCCTGTCATTTGGAAATGTATCTTAAAACTATTCATCAAAGTTTTATCACTTTAGGTTTTGTAATCTTGTCAGTAATAACTCTGCATTTTAATGTGTCATTTGTAAGTGCGTTCTGAGTTTCATGGTTCACCGAATAAATATATAGCTACATGCTAATGCTTAATTTAACATACAATGATCAATAAACAATATTTTGAATATTTTGTTATAGTTATAAACCTGCAGACACCATATGGATTAATTACAGAATTATGGAATTAAGAAAGTCCTAAAAGGTAGACCCTCAGAACTATTTACAACTATATTAAACTGAAAATTAATAAGGGTCTCCCTGATACTGGTTTTAAATACTTTTCAGTATATTTTAGTTTAAAAAAATACTCCCTTCTATATTTGTATTTTCCCAAAAATTGAGTGTACATTCTACAGAGCCAATCTTGGATACCAGCAGGTTAGTCCCAATCGTGACTTTCCTCTGGAGTAGTTAATGTGTCTCTATTTTCTTGGTGTGTTTATTAATTGAGGTGTGATTTAACCAATGTGTGCTGCATTTTCAAATCTTTCTGAAATATAATTTTAGGACCATTTATGTATACTATTTTGGGCACTCTTAAAAATTTGTACTTGAATCTCGGGGAATGTTTGATGATAATGATGAACCACATGTGCAGTTTTTGTCTCTTTTTCATAAATAAAGAATATCAGAATAAATGCAGATGAACCACGTTAATTTCAATATGCAAACTAAAAAAAAACAAAAAAAACTTATAGTTTGTGTACTAACCAGACACTACATTAGACCAATTGCACTAATCCGAAGGTAGTTGTGAATATTTTACATACCAATGTTCTTCACATAGAAGAAAATGTTCTATTTATTTTTAAATATATAGTTCAATATTTATCTGATGTATTTTTAGTAATATATATATATCTATATATCTATATGAATATATATATATATATATATATATATATATATATATATATATATATAGGTGTTTACAGATATATATATAATGGAATATTTATTTTAAAAAACTAAGAACATTTTCCTTATATGAAGAACATTGGAATGTAAAATACTCACAGTACATACATAGTAAAACACAATATTAAATACTAAAATCTATTAAGAAATGTATTAAGAATTTCTTGTTTTGGGGTATTTGAGAGGAAAGGGCTCCAATGTATATATATATATAATCCAATTATGAAAGTTAGCGCTCCAGAATACAAACTGAAAATATCCCAGGGTGCTGCAGACATTAATTCATATCCTTAACAAAGGGAGCACTCGCTGGGCAATTATGTTGTGAAACACACTAAATTTAAAGCTACGGCGCTCTATGCAGAGCTAAATAAGTGAGGTTTCCGGCTATTTTAAAATCATCTATTTATTAAAAATATATATATAATATATATAAAATAAAATGAAAATAAAATAAAATCGAAATCAAATTAGACAATGGTAATATACATAATACATAAGATAATACAAAAAATACATAAAAACAATATTGCTATTAAGTCATATATGTCATATGCCTGGATATAATAAAGGAAGGATAAATATTTCCAGAGCAATATTATGTTGTGAGTTTGTGTCAAGGAGCCTATTTTAAGCGGTTGATTGCGTGGAGGCTGCAAGGGAGATCCGGGAATCCTGTAATGAGACAGGGGATCCTTGTCACCAAGTATAAAAGTCACAAATAAAAGGTGTTACTAATTACTTACACCTGGTGGGTGCCTTGTATCCTCATGTGAGTTGGTCAGCAAATGAACAGTCTCTCGGAGGTTTGCGCTACCATGTAGCGTGTCAGACTACTTTGTATCAAACTCAGGTGCAGTCTTTTCAGAATTTTTGTGGCTACGGAAGCCAGATTAGGACCAAAAAATGAGCAACGTGTTTCAGCAAAGTGCCTTTCTCAAGCTCTATCATTCACAGTCTGTGTTGGCAATATATACCCTCGAACATAGAAAGTTTCCTCCCATATTATTTGCATGTTAAATTGAAAGTTTAGCAAAACATGAATTTTATACAGGTATATCTTTATGAAAAAGTACATGGAAAACTGTATGAAAAACTACATGAGACTATGTAACAAACATATATGTTTCCTGTTAAATTTGTGAAAAAATGACTATAGTAGTATTTCATCATTCGTGATATTGTTATGAGACATACAGCACTTTAGCATAAGCATATTTTACCAATTTTATATATATATATATATATATATATATATATATTGCACCAATTTAAAAATATATGTATATATGTATATATTGCATAAATTTTACAAAAGTTGCATTAATTCCAAAAATACTGCATCAATTTCATTAATATATTTTAGAATGTTGCATCAATCTTAAAAATACTGCATCGATCTTAAAAATATATGTATATGTAAATATTTGTATCAATTTTAAAAATACATATATGTATGTAATGCATAAAGCATAAAAAATGTTAAATAAAAAGTAACTATGGAATTGATAAAATTAGATTTATAAAGATGGGACTAATAGCTGAAAGGAGTGGAATCAATTCCAAATTAAGATTTTAAAGCCTAACATTTATTTATTAGCCTAGAAATCTGTTTATTAAACAGAATTTTTTTTTAAACTAGGTTATTTTGAGTGCAAAATGTTTTTTAATTCTTATATGAGTCTATAAGCATAGCCTATATAATAAGTGGGAAATAACATCAATAAGAAATAGCAAAAATATGATATTCTTTGTGATCTCTGTATTTATTGAAATATATATATATATATATATATATATATATATATATATATATATATATATATATATATTTATTTATGTTTCCATTTTTAACCCTATTTTATTTAATATATTTTTTATACTAGAATACTTTTAAACTAGAACATTTTTAAAATAAAGTATTTTTTGAATGTTTTTCTATGTGTATATTTATATATATATATATATATATGTCTAGTGTGAACACACATGTCATTATATCATACAATAAAAAAACAAAAATAACAATAAAAATAACAATAAAAACAAAATAAAATAAAATAAAAATAAAAACAGAGAACTTTTCAGAATAATTGCTAAGGTAGTCTTACAAATAACATCCTATTTCCATTTCTTGGTTTAGACCTCTAGGAGATAGAATTTTTAAATCATGTATCCATCTTGTTTCTAATTTAAGTAGGTCTTTGTGAGTGGTAGTTCCTCTCCAATTGGTTTTTACTTTATCAATACCCATGTATGTTAGACAGTTTATATTTGCATTATTACATTCAGCAAAGTGTTTTTGTATTGGAAGATCTTTATTTCTCTCTTTATCATAGTTTTCTATTGACCATAAATGTTCTCTAATCCTATCGCGTAGAGGTCTTTCTGATTCTCCAATATATTGTTTTCCACATTTACACTCCAGGAGGTATACTATGTCTTTGTCTGTGCATCTTATGGTGTTCTAAATTTTATAACTTTTACCTGTAATATTTGATTTAAATTCTTTTTTGGCATGTTTACAGGCTTTACAAAAAACATTGGCATATACTAAAAAGTGATGAAAGACTAGGTGAAATGCTGCCTGAATTTCCAAATATAATATATAAAAGAGCAAGAAATTTAAAATCAATTCTAGCTCCCACTGATTTAAAAAATAAAAATAAAAAGGAATTCAAAAAGATCTTTTTGGAAAGAACATATAAGGTTGTTTCCCATGCATGACATCTAAAGCCTGTAAACATGCCAAAAAAGTCAAAGAATTTAAATAAAATATTACGGGTAAAAGTTATAAAATATACAACAACAAAGATGCACATAAAAAGACATAACATACCTCCTGGAGTGTAAATGTGGAAAACAATATATTGGAGAATCAGAAAGACCTCTTCACGATAGGATTAGAAAACATTTATGGTCAATAGAAAACTATGATAAAGAGAGAAATAAAGATCTTCCAATACCAAAACACTTTGCTGAATGTAATAATGTGAATATAAACTGTCTAACATACATGGGTATTGATAAAGTAAAAACCAATTGGAGAGGAGCTAACACTCACAAAGACCTACTTAAATTAGAAACAAGATGGATATATGATTTAAAAACTCTATCTCCTAGAGGTCTAAACCAAGAAATGGAAATAGGATGTTATTTGTAAGACTACCTTAGCAATTATTCTGAAAAGTTATCTGTTTTAATTTTTATTTTAATTTTAATTTATTTTGATTTTATTGTTATTTTTATTTTTTATTTTTGTTTTTTTTATTGTATGGTATAATGACATGTGTGTTCACACTAGACATATATATACACATAGAAAAACATAAAAAAATACTTTAGTTTAAAAATGTTCTAGTTAAAAATTATAGTATAGTATAAACATGTATTAAAAAAATAGGGATAAAAATGGGAACATAAATATATATATATATATATATATATATATATATATATATATATATAAATATTTCAATAAATACAGAGATCACAAAGAATATCATATTTTTGTTATTTCTTAATGATGTTATTTCCCACTTATTATATAGGCTATGCTAATAGACTCATATAAGAATTAAAAAACCTTTTGCACTCAAAATATTCTAGTTTAAATAAATTCTGTTTAATAAACAGATTTCTAGGCTAATAAATAAATAAATAAATGTTAGGCTTTGAAATCTCAATTTTGGAATCAATTCCACTCCTCTCAGCTATTAATTTTTATAAATATAATTTGATCCATTCCATATTTACTTTTTATTCAACTTTTTTGATGCTTTATGCATTATATAAATATATGTATTTTTAAAATCGATACAAATATTTACATATATATATATATTTTTAAGATCGATGCAGTATTTTTTAAGATTGATGCAACTTTCTAAAATATATTTATGAAATTGATGCAGTATTTTTGGAATTGATGCAACTTTTGTAAAATTGATGCAATATATACATATATACATATTTTTTTAAATTGGTGCAATATACATACATATATATATATATATATAAGTTTTAAAATTGGTGAAATATGTTTATTTTAAAATTGGTGCAATATGCGTATGCTAAAGTGCTGTATGTGTCATAACAATATCACAAATGATGAAATAGCTAGACATGTGCACCGCTAAAAAATTCGGTTCGTTTTCGGTTCGGATCGATTCGGACTTTTCGAATTTCGTTTCGGATCGAATCGGATTCGGCAAAATTTGAATAAATTTGTTTCGGATTTATTCGGATCCGAATAAATTCGTTTCGGATTTATTCGGATTCGGCTGAATTCGGTTCTATTCCGTTCCGAAATTCGGTATGTTTTTACTACACTAACACCCATTTAGTACACTAAGTCACTAACACCCATAAACTACCTATGAACCACTAAACCGAGGCCCCCCCACATCGCAAACCCTATAATAACATTATTTAACCCCTAATCTGCCGATCGGATATCGCCGCAACCTACATTATAGCTATTAACCCCTAATCTGCTGTCCCTAACACCGCCGACCCCTACATTATAGTTATTAACCCCTAATCTGCCCCCCCCCCCAATGTTGCCGCAATCTAACTACAAGTATTAACCCCTAATCTGCCGACCCGATATCGCCGCCGCCTACATTATAGCTATTAACCCCTAATCTGCTGTCCCTAACACCGCCGACCCCTACATTATAGTTATTAACCCCTAATCTGCCTCCCCCAACGTCGCCGCAATCTAACTACAAGTATTAACCCCTAATCTGCCGACCCGATATCGCCGCCGCCTACATTATAACTATTAACCCCTAATCTGCTGTCCCTAACACCGCCGACCCCTACATTATAGTTATTAACCCCTAATCTGCCCCCCCCCAACGTCGCCGCAATCTAACTACAAGTATTAACCCCTAATCTGCCGACCCGATATCGCCGCCGCCTACATTATAGCTATTAACCGCTAATCTGCTGTCCCTAACACCGCCGACCCCTACATTATAGTTATTAAGCCCTAATCTGCCTCCCCCCAACGTCGCCACAATCTAACTACAAGTATTAACCCCTAATCTGCCGACCGCAAATCGCCGCCACTATAATAAATGTATTAACCCCTAAACCGCCGCACTCCCGCCTCGCAAACACTATATTACATTTTATTAACCCCTAATCTGCCCTCCCTAACATCGCCGCCACCTACCTACAATTATTAACCCCTAATCTCCCGCCCCCAACGTCGCCGCTACTATAATAAGGTTATTAACCCCTAAACCTAAGTCTAACCCTAACACTAACACCCCCTAACTTAAATATAATTTAAATAAAACTAAATAAGTTTACTATAGTTAAATAAATTAATCCTATTTAAAACTAAAGACTTACCTGTAAAATAAACCCTAAGATAGCTGCAATATAACTAATAGTTACATTGTAGCTATTTTAGGATTTATTTTTATTTTACAGGCAACTTTGTATTTATTTTAACTAGGTACAATAGTTATTAAATAGTTAATAACTATTTAATAACTACCTAGCTAAAATAAATACAAATTTACCTGTAAAATAAATCCTAACCTAAGTTACAATTACACCTAACACTACACTATCATTAAATTAACTAAATAAATGAATCATATTTAAAACAAAATACTTACCTGTAAAATAAACCCTAATATAGCTGCAATATAACTAATAGTTACATTGTAGCTATTTTAGCATTTATATTTATTTTACAGGCAACTTTGTATTTATTTTAACTAGGTACAAAAGCTATTAAATAGTTATTGACTAATTAATAGCTACCTAGTTAAAATAATTACAAAATTACCTGTAAAATAAATCCTAACCTAAGTTACAATTAAACCTAACACTACACTATCATTAAATAAATTAACTACAAGTACCAAAATACAAACAAACACTAAATTACAAAAAATAATAAAATATTACAATAATTTTAAACTAATTACACCTAATCTAAGCCCCCTACTAGCTATTAATATAGCTTCAATATAACTAATAGTTACATTGTAGCTATTTTAGGATTTATATTTATTTTACAGGCAACTTTGTATTTATTTTAACTAGGTACAATAGCTATTAAATAGTTAATAACTATTTAATAACTACCTAGCTAAAATAAATACAAATTTACCTGTAAAATAAATCATAACCTAAGTTACAATTACACCTAACACTACACTAACATTAAATTAACTAAATAAATGAATCCTATATAAAACTAAAGACTTACCTGTAAAATAAACCCTAATATAGCTGCAATATAACTAATAGTTACATTGTAGCTATTTTAGCATTTATATTTATTGTACAGGCAACTTTGTATTTATTTTAACTAGGTTCAATAGCTATTAAATAGATATTGACTATTTAATAGCTACCTAGTTAAAATAATTACAAAATTACCTGTAAAATAAATCCTAACCTAAGTTACAATTAAACCTAACACTACACTATCATTAAATAAATTAACTACAAGTACCTACAATTATCTACAATTAAATAAACTAAAGTACAAAAACCCCCCACTAAATTACAAAAACAAACAAACACTAAATTACAAAAAATAAAAAAATATTACAAGAATTTTAAACTAATTACACCTAATCTAAGCCCCCTAATAAAATAACAAAGCCCCCCAAAATAAAAAAAAATGCCCTACCCTATACTAAATTACAAAAGTTAACAGCTCTATTACCTTACCAGCCCTGAACAGGGCCCTTTGCGGGGCATGCCCCAAAGAAAACAGCTCTTTTGCCTGTAAAAAAAAAACACAATCCCCCCCACATTACAACCCACCACCCACATACCCCTACTCTAACCCAAACCCCCCTTAAATAAACCTAACACTACCCCCCTGAAGATCTCCCTACCTTGAGTCGTGTTCACCCAGCCGGGCCGAAGTCTTCATCCGATGGGGCAGAAGAGGACATCCAGACCGGCAGAAGTCTTCATCCAAGCGGGGCAAGAAGAGGTCTTCCATCCATCATACAAGTACCAAAATACAAACAAACACTAAATTACAAAAAATAATAAAATATTACAATAATTTTAAACTAATTACACCTAATCTAAGCCCCCTACTAGCTATTAATATAGCTTCAATATAACTAATAGTTACATTGTAGCTATTTTAGGATTTATATTTATTTTACAGGCAACTTTGTATTTATTTTAACTAGGTACAATAGCTATTAAATAGTTAATAACTATTTAATAACTACCTAGCTAAAATAAATACAAATTTACCTGTAAAATAAATCATAACCTAAGTTACAATTACACCTAACACTACACTAACATTAAATTAACTAAATAAATGAATCCTATATAAAACTAAAGACTTACCTGTAAAATAAACCCTAATATAGCTGCAATATAACTAATAGTTACATTGTAGCTATTTTAGCATTTATATTTATTGTACAGGCAACTTTGTATTTATTTTAACTAGGTTCAATAGCTATTAAATAGATATTGACTATTTAATAGCTACCTAGTTAAAATAATTACAAAATTACCTGTAAAATAAATCCTAACCTAAGTTACAATTAAACCTAACACTACACTATCATTAAATAAATTAACTACAAGTACCTACAATTAAATACAATTAAAAAACTAAACTAAAGTACAAAAACCCCCCCACTAAATTACAAAAAATAAAAAAATATTACAAGAATTTTAAACTAATTACACCTAATCTAAGCCCCCTAATAAAATAACAAAGCCCCCCAAAATAAAAAAAAATGCCCTACCCTATACTAAATTACAAAAGTTAACAGCTCTATTACCTTACCAGCCCTGAACAGGGCCTTTTGCGGGGCATGCCCCAAAGAAAACAGCTCTTTTGCCTGTAAAAAAAAAACAATCCCCCCCCCACATTACAACCCACCACCCACATACCCCTACTCTAACCCAAACCCCCCTTAAATAAACCTAACCCTACCCCCCTGAAGATCTCCCTACCTTGAGTCGTGTTCACCCAGCCGGGCCGAAGTCTTCATCCGATGGGGCAGAAGAGGACATCCAGACCGGCAGAAGTCTTCATCCAAGCGGGGCAAGAAGAGGTCTTCCATCCATCAGAAAAGTACAAAAAAACAAACAAACACTAAATTAGCAAGAATAATAAAATATTACAATAATTTTAAACTAATTACACCTAATTTAAGCCCCCTACTAGCTATTAATATAGCTTCAATATAACTAATAGTTACATTGTAGCTATTTTAGGATTTATATTTATTTTACAGGCAACTTTGTATTTATTTTAACTAGGTACAATAGCTATTAAATAGTTAATAACTACCTAGCTAAAATAAATACAAATTTACCTGTAAAATAAACCCTAACCTAAGTTACAATTACACCTAACACTACACTGTCATTAAATTAACTAAATAAATTAATCCTATATAAAACTAAATACTTACCTGTAAAATAAACCCTAATATAGCTACAATATAACTAATAGTTACATTGTAGCTATTTTAGGATTTATATTTATTTTACAGGCAACTTTGTATTTATTTTAACTAGGTACAATAGCTATTAAATAGATATTTACTGTTTAATAGCTACCTAGTTAAAATAATTACAAAATTACCTGTAAAATAAATCCTAACCTAAGTTACAATTAAACCTAACACTACACTATCATTAAATAAATTAACTACAAGTACCTACAATTAAATACAATGAAATAAACTAAACTAAAGTACAAAAAAAACAAACACTAAATTACAAAAAATAAAAAAAATTACAAGAATTTTAAACTAATTACACCTAATCTAAGCCCCCTAATAAAATAACAAAGCCCCCCAAAATAAAAAAATGCCCTACCCTATACTAAATTACAAAAGTAATCAGCTCTATTACCTTACCAGCCCTTAAAAGGGCCTTTTGCGGGGCATGCCCCAAAGAAAACAGCTCTTTTGCCTGTAAAAAAAAACACAATACCCCCCCCCCACATTACAACCCACCACCCACATACCCCTACTCTAACCCAAACCCCCCTTAAATAAACCTAAGACTACCCCCCTGAAGATCTCTCTCTACCGTGTCTTCACCCAGCGGGCCGAAGTCTTCATCCGATGGGGCAGAAGAGGACATCCAGACCGGCAGAAGTCTTCATCCAAGCGGGGCAAGAAGAGGTCTTCCATCCATCAGAAGTCTTGATCCAGGCGGCATCTTCTCTGTTCATCCATCCGGAGCGGAGCGGCAGCATCCTGAAGACATCCCACGCAGAGCATCCTCTTCTTTCTTGATCCGACGACTAGGTGACTGTACCTTTAAGTGACATCATCCAAGATGGCATCCCTTGAATTCCGATTGGCTGATAGGATTCTATCAGCCAATCGGAATTAAGGTAGGAAAAATCTGATTGGCTGATTCAATCAGCCAATCAGATTCAAGTTCAATCCGATTGGCTGATCCAATCAGCCAATCAGATTGAGCTCGCATTCTATTGGCTGATCGGAACAGCCAATAGAATGCGAGGTCAATCTGATTGGCTGATTCCATCAGCCAATCGGATTAAACTTGAATCTGATTGGCTGATTAAATCAGCCAATCAGACTTTTCCTACCTTAATTCCGATTGGCTGATAGAATCCTATCAGCCAATCGGAATTCAAGGGACGCCATTTTGGATGACGTCACTTAAAGGTACAGTCACCTAGTCGTCGGATCAAGAAAGAAGAGGATGCTCTGCGTGGGATGTCTTCAGGATGCTGCCGCTCCGCTCCGGATGGATGAACAGAGAAGATGCCGCCTGGATCAAGACTTCTGATGGATGGAAGACCTCTTCTTGCCCCGCTTGGATGAAGACTTCTGCCGGTCTGGATGTCCTCTTCTGCCCGATCGGATGAAGACTTCGGCCCGCTGGGTGAAGATACGGTAGAGAGATCTTCAGGGGGGTAGTGTTAGGTTTATTTAAGGGGGGTTTGGGTTAGATTAGGGGTATGTGGGTGGTGGGTTGTAATGTGGGGGGGTATTGTGTTTTTTTTTACAGGCAAAAGAGCTGTTTTCTTTGGGGCATGCCCCCGCAAAAGGCCCTTTTAAGGGCTGGTAAGGTAATAGAGCTGATTACTTTTGTAATTTAGTATAGGGTAGGGCATTTTTTTATTTTGGGGGGCTTTGTTATTTTATTAGGGGGCTTAGATTAGGTGTAATTAGTTTAAAATTCTTGTATTTTTTTATTTTTTGTAATTTAGTGTTTATTTTTTTTGTACTTTAGTTTAGTTTATTTCATTGTATTTAATTGTAGGTACTTGTAGTTAATTTATTTAATGATAGTGTAGTGTTAGGTTTAATAGTAACTTAGGTTAGTATTTATTTTACAGGTAATTTTGTAATTATTTTAACTAGGTAGCTATTAATTAGTCAATAACTATTTAATAGCTATTGTACCTAGTTAAAATAAATACAAAGTTGCCTGTAAAATAAATATAAATGCTAAAATAGCTACAATGTAACTATTATTTATATTGTAGCTATATTAGGGTTTATTTTACAGGTAAGTATTTAGTTTTATATAGGATTAATTTATTTAGTTAATTTAATGACAGTGTAGTGTTAGGTGTAATTGTAACTTAGGTTAGGGTTTATTTTACAGGTAAATTTGTATTTATTTTAGCTAGGTAGTTATTAACTATTTAATAGCTATTGTACCTAGTTAAAATAAATACAAAGTTGCCTGTAAAATAAATATAAATCCTAAAATAGCTACAATGTAACTATTAGTTATATTGTAGCTATATTAATAGCTAGTAGGGGGCTTAGATTAGGTGTAATTAGTTTAAAATTATTGTAATATTTTATTATTTTTGCTAATTTAGTGTTTGTTTGTTTTTTTGTACTTTTCTGATGGATGGAAGACCTCTTCTTGCCCCGCTTGGATGAAGACTTCTGCCGGCCTGGATGTCCTCTTCTGCCCCATCGGATGAAGACTTCGGCCCGGCTGGGTGAACACGACTCAAGGTAGGGAGATCTTCAGGGGGGTAGTGTTAGGTTTATTTAAGGGGGGTTTGGGTTAGAGTAGGGGTATGTGGGTGGTGGGTTGTAATGTGGGGGGGGGATTGTGTTTTTTTTTTACAGGCAAAAGAGCTGTTTTCTTTGGGGCATGCCCCGCAAAGGGCCCTGTTCAGGGCTGGTAAGGTAATAGAGCTGTTAACTTTTGTAATTTAGTATAGGTTAGGGCATTTTTTTTATTTTGGGGGGCTTTGTTATTTTATTAGGGGGCTTAGATTAGGTGTAATTAGTTTAAAATTCTTGTAATATTTTTTAATTTTTTGTAATTTAGTGGGGGGGGGTTGTACTTTAGTTTAGTTTTTTTAATTGTATTTAATTGTAGGTACTTGTAGTTAATTTATTTAATGATAGTGTAGTGTTAGGTTTAATTGTAACTTAGGTTAGGATTTATTTTACAGGTAATTTTGTAATTATTTTAACTAGGTAGCTATTAAATAGTCAATATCTATTTAATAGCTATTGAACCTAGTTAAAATGAATACAAAGTTGCCTGTACAATAAATATAAATGCTAAAATAGCTACAATGTAACTATTAGTTATATTGCAGCTATATTAGGGTTTATTTTACAGGTAAGTCTTTAGTTTTATATAGGATTCATTTATTTAGTTAATTTAATGATAGTGTAGTGTTAGGTGTAATTGTAACTTAGGTTATGATTTATTTTACAGGTAAATTTGTATTTATTTTAGCTAGGTAGTTATTAAATAGTTATTAACTATTTAATAACTAATGTACCTAGTTAAAATAAATACAAAGTTGCCTGTAAAATACATATAAATCCTAAAATAGCTACAATGTAACTATTAGTTATATTGAAGCTATATTAATAGCTAGTAGGGGGCTTAGATTAGGTGTAATTAGTTTAAAATTATTGTAATATTTTATTATTTTTGCTAATTTAGTGTTTGTTTGTATTTTTGTACTTTTCTGATGGATGGAAGACCTCTTCTTGCCCCGCTTGGATGAAGACTTCTGCCGGTCTGGATGTCCTCTTCTGCCCCATCGGATGAAGACTTCGGCCCGGCTGGGTAAACACTACTCAAGGTAGGGAGATCTTCAGGGGGGTAGTGTTAGGTTTATTTAAGGGGGGTTTGGGTTAGAGTAGGGGTATGTGGGTGGTGGGTTGTAATGTGGGGGGGGGGGATTGTGTTTTTTTTTTACAGGCAAAAGAGCTGTTTTCTTTGGGGCATGCCCCGCAAAGGGCCCTGTTCAGGGCTGGTAAGGTAATAGAGCTGTTAACTTTTGTAATTTAGTATAGGGTAGGGCATTTTTTTTTATTTTGGGGGGCTTTGTTATTTTATTAGGGGGCTTAGATTAGGTGTAATTAGTTTAAAATTCTTGTAATATTTTTTTATTTTTTGTAATTTAGTGGTTTTTTATTTTTTGTAATTTAGTGGGGGGGTTTTGTACTTTAGTTTATTTAATTGTAGATAATTGTAGGTACTTGTAGTTAATTTATTTAATGATAGTGTAGTGTTAGGTTTTATTGTAACTTAGGTTAGGATTTATTTTACAGGTAATTTTGTAATTATTTTAACTAGGTAGCTATTAATTAGTCAATAACTATTTAATAGCTATTGTACCTAGTTAAAATAAATACAAAGTTGCCTGTAAAATAAATATAAATGCTAAAATAGCTACAATGTAACTATTAGTTATATTGCAGCTATATTAGGGTTTATTTTACAGGTAAGTATTTAGTTTTAAATATGATTCATTTATTTAGTTAATTTAATGACAGTGTAGTGTTAGGTGTAATTGTAACTTAGGTTAGGATTTATTTTACAGGTAAATTTGTATTTATTTTAGCTAGGTAGTTATTAAATAGTTATTAACTATTTAATAACTATTGTACCTAGTTAAAATAAATACAAAGTTGCCTGTAAAATAAAAATAAATCCTAAAATAGCTACAATGTAACTATTAGTTATATTGCAGCTATCTTAGGGTTTATTTTACAGGTAAGTCTTTAGTTTTAAATAGGATTCATTTATTTAACTATAGTAAACTTATTTTGTTTTATTTAAATTATATTTAAGTTAGGGGGTGTTAGTGTTAGGGTTTGATTTAGGTTTAGGGGTTAATAACCTTATTATAGTAGCGGCGACGATGGGGGCGGGAGATTAGGGGTTAATAATTGTAGGTAGGTGGCGGCGATGTTAGGGAGGGCAGATTAGGGGTTAATAAAATGTATTATAGTGTTTGCGAGGCGGGAGTGCGGCGGTTTAGGGGTTAATACATTTATTATAGTGGCGGCGATTTGCGGTCGGCAGATTAGGGGTTAATACTTGTAGTTAGATTGTGGCGACGTTGGGGGGAGGCAGATTAGGGGTTAATAACTATAATGTAGGGGTCGGCGGTGTTAGGGACAGCAGATTAGGGGTTAATAGCTATAATGTAGGCGGCGGCGATATCGGGTCGGCAGATTAGGGGTTAATACTTGTAGTTAGATTGCGGCGACGTTGGGGGGGGGCAGATTAGGGGTTAATAACTATAATGTAGGGGTCGGCGGTGTTAGGGACAGCAGATTAGGGGTTAATAGCTATAATGTAGGCGGCGGCGATATCTGGTCGGCAGATTAGGGGTTAATACTTGTAGTTAGATTGCGGCGACGTTGGGGGGGCAGATTAGGGGTTAATAACTATAATGTAGGGGTCGGCGGTGTTAGGGACACCAGATTAGGGGTTAATAGCTATAATGTAGGCGGCGGCGATATCGGGTCGGCAGATTAGGGGTTAATACTTGTAGTTAGGATTGCGGCGACGTTGGGGGGGGGCAGATTAGGGGTTAATAACTATAATGTAGGGGTCGGCGGTGTTAGGGACAGCAGATTAGGGGTTAATAGCTATAATGTAGGCTGCGGCGATATCGGGTCGGCAGATTAGGGGTTAATACTTGTAGTTAGATTGCGGCGACGTTGGGGGGGGCAGATTAGGGGTTAATAACTATAATGTAGGGGTCGGCGGTGTTAGGGACAGCAGATTAGGGGTTAATAGTTATAATGTAGGTGGCGGCGATATTCGGTCGGCAGATTAGGGGTTAATAAAATAATGCAGGTGTCAGCGATAGCGGAGGCAGCAGATTAGGGGTTAATAAGTGTTAGATTAGGGGTGTTTAGAGACTCGGGGTACATGTTAGGGTGTTAGGTGCAGACTTAGTGTTTCCCCATAGGAAACAATGGGGCTGCGGTGTTAGTTTTTTTTCAGCCGAAACTCCCATTGTTTCCTATGGGGAAATGCCGAATTTTAACGAGCTAATTCGGATTTATTCGGAGATACGGCAGCTATTTCGGATTCATTCGGTAGATTCGGAAGTATTTTAATTCGGAAATCCGAATCGATCCGAATCTCCGAAGTTACCGAATTTACTGAATTTCCGAATTAATCCGAAACGAACCGCACATGTCTATGAAATACTACTATAGTCATTTTTTCACAAATTTAAAAGGAAACATATATGTTAGTTACATAGTCTTTCATGTAGTTTTTGATACAGTTTTCCATGCACTTTTTCATAAAGATATACCTGTATAAAATTCATGTTTTGCTAAACTTTCAATTTAACATGCAAATAATATGGGAGGAAACTTTCTATGTTCAAGGGTATATATTGTTTTTGTTATTAAGGGGTTAATCATCCATTTGCAAGTGGGTGCAATGCTCTGCTGACTTGTTACATACACTGTAAAAATTTTGTTAGTGTAACTGCCTTTTTTCACTGTTATTTCAAATTTTGGCAAAATTTGTTTCTCTTAAAGGCACAGTAACGTTTTTTTATATTGCTTGTTAACTTGCTTTAAAGTGTTTTCCAAGCTTTCTAGTCTCATTGCTAGTCTGTACAAACATGTCTGAAACAGAGGACACTTGTTCATTATGTTTAAGTAATTAATAACACCTTTTATTTGTGACTTTTATACTTGGTGACAAGGATCCCCTATCTCATTACAGGAATTCCGGATCTCCCTTGCAGCCTCCATGCAATCAACCGCTTAAAATAGGCTCCTTGACACAAACCCACATCATAATATTGCTCTGGAAATATGTATCCTTCCTTTATTATATCCAGGCATATGACATATATGACTTAATAGCAATATTGTTTTTATGTATTTTTTGTATTATCTTATGTATTATGTATATTACCATTGTCTAATTTGATTTCGATTTTATTTTATTTTCATTTTATTTTATATATATATTTTTTTTATAAATAGGTGATTTTAAGATAGCTGGAAACTGCATTTATTTAGCTCTGCATAGAGTACCGTAGCTTTAAATTTAGTGTGTTTCACAACATACTATATTTTAATTGTTTTCATATTTGCACCTGGGAATATAGGGAAATTTCCTCAAGCTGTGGTTTTAATTGATTTTCCATCTAGCACAGTAATTAAGTCTCTTTTTTGCATTTAAATTACCTTTACAAATTAAATATAAATGACTATATGTGCATACATGTGTATTTAGACATGTATATGTATGTACATATACATTATAGCCATTTTCATTCAAATACCTTGTTATATTCCATATAAATTTAAACTTATACTATTTTTTTTAAATATTGATATGAATAATTATTATCAGATACTGTATACAGTATGTGAGTGTTACACTTTATTTTAATGTACTTATGTTGTGTTTGGTGCAACTTTTAATTTAGTCCTAACCTCTTATGTGAGGAATTTAGTCACTCTAACCCAACGAGCGCAAATTTGTATTTATTTTTAATTTGTAATGTGAGCGCAAGTTAGCGCTGGCGTGATATCTCAATATAATGCAAGCTATGTTACGCCAGTTGTAACCTAGCCCTGTATTGTTAAATGACATTAAACTCATACCAAAATTGTTATGTAAAAATCATATTTACGGAAAAATTAAAATTTTTATTGAAATTATTTAGGATTTTTTTTTAAGGCATACAGTAGAAAATGTAATAAAACTACAATGTTAAATTCATACTTGTATAAGTATGAAAGCATATTGTTTTCCTTATTGTAATGATTTTCCCTGCCTATGCTGCTGGGCTGAACAAGAGCATTTCATGGTCATAGCTGTATGTTCTCTGACAAGTTTGGCATATTACCCTACAGATCTTGTTCTATCTTGCAAACTGTAAGGTGGTGAGTGTGTTAAAATAAACAAAGCATTTTACTGTATTAATCAATATGAAAAAAACATGCATACAAAATAGAGGAGGTTGTAAGATATTATAAGCTAAAAACGGGGTAATCGGATCTTGATTGGCTGCAGTATTTACTTTTTAAAGTGTACCCCTGTTCCTTGCTAACTTTGCTATCCGCTCCATTATTCTTTATGGGAGGCATTTCTCAAGGACAGCCCTTTTTATTTAGAGGATGTCAGCAAGATTGTATACCTTACATCCAGTGATTGTTAGATCATTAGGCCCTGAGTCTATTTGGTTAGTTATGTTATTTAGTTTATATTTTACACCCAAGTACAGGTTTTTAAATTATAAACATTTCAGAAATAACACATGAGTTAAAAAAGATAAATAACCTACACAAAACGAAAACCTTGTATTCTGCATTAACCACAGACCAGTAGAATCTTGGAGCTAATATTTGCAGATCTGATTAGATATGTGAATGAAACATTGTGCACAGGAAGTGTCAATGAGCCAAACACAATGGCTAAAAAAGGAACAGAAGCAGACTTGACATGAACCAGCTGGGACAGCAACTTTGCCATCTGAAGAATACATTGCATTCATGTAGATACTGTAAGTACAGGTCAGGTCAGCAGCATGGCTGGGAAATAGGGCTTGTCAATCTTCTAATATGAAATCACCATGTTTAGATTAACCTATTTACCACAAGCTATTGCCTTGATTCCAATTTTTCAAAATTATTGTTTAATATAAAAAAGGGATTGATGATTATTTGTATTTGAAATAAAGTCAAATATGGTTGAGAGTAGTGATGTCGCCAACATAAAAATTTGGGTTCAGGAACGTCGGACGCTAACGTCCGCAACTGTTCGTGAACGGGCGAACCGGGCGAACCGCCATAGACTTCAATAGGCAGGCAAATTTTAAAACCCACAGGGACTCTTTCTGGCCACAATAGTGATGGAAAAGTTGTTTCAAGGGGACTAACACCTGGACTGTGGCATGCCGGAGGGGGATCCATGGCAAAACTCCCATGGAAAATTACATAGTTGATGCAGAGTCTGGTTTTAATCCATAAAGGGCATAAATCACCTAACATTCCTAAATTTAAAACATCAGGTATGATTTTGTATCAATCAGGTAGTGTAAGGGTTACGCCCGCTTCACAGTGACAGACCAAACTCCCCGTTTAAAGGGACAGTCTACACCAGAATTTTTATTGTTTTAAAAGATAGATAATCCCTTTATTACCAATTTCCCAGTTTTGCATAACTAACACATTTATAATAATATACTTTAAACCTCTGTGATTATCTTGTATCAAAGCTTCTGCAAACTGCCCCTTTTTTCAGTTCTTCTGTGTTATCTATATGAAATACGTGAACTAACACCCTCTAGTGGTGAAAAACTGTTAAAATGCAATCTGAAAGAGGTGAGCTTCAAGGTCTAAGAAATTAGCATATGAACCTCCTAGGTTAAGCGTTCAACTAAGAATACCAAAAGAACAAAGCAAAATTGGTGATAAAAGTAAATTGGAAAATTGTTTAAAATTACATGCTCTATCTGAATCATGAAAGTTTATTTTGGCCTAGACTGTCCCTTTAACACACCGCAAACAACCGCAAACAGTCCATTTGCACAACCGCAAACTCCCCATTTGCACAAGGTTGGATACCAAGCTAGCCATTTCCCGTTCCTTGTCCTCACTGATGTCATTGAAGGTCTCTTCCTCCACCCAGCCACGTACAACACCAAGGATCCCTGAAATGTGACAACAAGCCCCCTAGGACGCCTGCTGTGTTTGGTCTTCCACCTCCTCAAAGCCACCTTCCTCCTCTGACTCCTCTTCTTCAGACTCCTCTCTCTGCATTGCCTCTCTCTGCGTTATTATAAGGTGTGTTAAGTAGTACTATTCCTATCAGTTTAATACCTGTTTGTCCCTTATTAGGGGACGTGTATATGGCATCAATTTTAGGAACCCGGGAGATGGAAAAAGATGCTTGTTCGGTCCTCCTACTTCAAATTTGGGGCACTGCGCGTGCAATCTAATGTGCCACCAGATAGGAGTGGTGTGTTAAGTAGTTCTATTCTTATCAGTTTAATCCCTGTTACGTCCCCTATCAGGGGACGTGTATATGGCATCGATTTTAGGAACCGGGAGATGGAAAAAGATGCTTGTTCGGTCCTCCTACTTCAAATTTGGGGCACTGCACGTGCAATCTAATGTGCCACCAGATAGGAATGGTTTGTTAAGTAGTTCTATTCTTATCAGTTTAATCCCTGATACGTCCCCAATCAGGGGACGTGTATATGGCATCGATTTTAGGAACCGGGAGATGGAAAAAGATGCTTGGTCGGTCCTCCTACTTCAAATTTGGGGCACTGCGCGTGCAATCTAATGTGCCACCAGATAGGAGTGGTGTGTTAATTAGTTCTATTCTTATCAGTTTAATCCCTGTTACGTCCCCTATCAGGGGACGTGTATATGGCATTGATTTTAGAAACCGGGAGATGGAAAAAGATGCTTGGTCGGTCCTCCTACTTCAAATTTGGGGCACTGCGCGTGCAATCTAATGTGCCACCAGATAGGAGTGGTGTGTTAATTAATTCTATTCTTATCAGTTTAATCCCTGTTACGTCCCCTATCAGGGGACGTGTATATGGCATCGATTTTAGGAACCGGGAGATAGAAAAAGATGCTTGTTCGGTCCTCCTACTTCAAATTTGGGGCACTGCGCGTGCAATCTAATGTGCCACCAGATAGGAATGGTTTGTTAAGTAGTTCTATTCTTATCAGTTTAATCCCTGATACGTCCCCAATCAGGGGACGTGTATATGGCATCAATTTTAGGAACCGGGAGATGGAAAAAGATGCTTGGTCGGTCCTCCTACTTCAAATTTGGGGCATTGCGCGTGCAATCTAATGTGCCACCAGATAGGAGTGGTGTGTTAATTAGTTCTATTCTTATCAGTTTAATCCCTGTTACGTCCCCTATCAGGGGACGTGTATATGGCATCGATTTTAGGAACCGGGAGATGGAAAAAGATGCTTGGTCGGTCCTCCTACTTCAAATTTGGGGCACTGCGCGTGCAATCTACTGTGCCACCAGATATGAGTGGTGTGTTAAGTAGTTCTATTCTTATCAGTTTAATCCTTGTTACGTCCCCTATCAGGGGACGTGTATATGGCATCGATTTTAGGAACCGGGAGATGGAAAAAGATGCTTGTTCGGTCCTCCTACTTCAAATTTGGGGCACCGCGCGTGCAATCTAATGTTCCACCAGATAGGAGTGGTGTGTTAAGTAGTTCTATTCTTATCAGTTTAATCCCTGTTACGTCCCCTATCAGGGGACGTGTATATGGCATCGATTTTAGGAACCGGGAGATGGAAAAAGATGCTTGTTCGGTCCTCCTAATTCAAATTTGGGGCACTGCGCATGCAATCTAATGTGCCACCAGATATGAGTGGTGTGTTAAGTAGTTCTATTCTTATCAGTTTAATCCCTGTTACGTCCCCTATCAGGGGACGTGTATATGGCATAGATTTTAGGAACCGGGAGATGGAAAAAGATGCTTGGTCGGTCCTCCTACTTCAAATTTGGGGCACTGCGCGTGCAATCTAATGTGCCACCAGATAGGAGTGGTGTGTTAAGTAGTTCTATTCTTATCGGTTTAATCCCTGTTACGTCCCCTATCAGGGGACGTGTATATGGCATCGATTTTAGGAACCGGGAGATGGAAAAAGATGCTTGTTCGGTCCTCCTACTTCAAATTTGGGGCACTGCACGTGCAATCTAATGTGCCACCAGATAGGAATGGTTTGTTAAGTAGTTCTATTCTTATCAGTTTAATCCCTGATACGTCCCCAATCAGGGGACGTGTATATGGCATCGATTTTAGGAACCGGGAGATGGAAAAAGATGCTTGGTCGGTCCTCCTACTTCAAATTTGGGGCACTGCGCGTGCAATCTAATGTGCCACCAGATAGGAGTGGTGTGTTAATTAGTTCTATTCTTATCAGTTTAATCCCTGTTACGTCCCCTATCAGGGGACGTGTATATGGCATTGATTTTAGAAACCGGGAGATGGAAAAAGATGCTTGGTCGGTCCTCCTACTTCAAATTTGGGGCACTGCGCGTGCAATCTAATGTGCCACCAGATAGGAGTGGTGTGTTAATTAATTCTATTCTTATCAGTTTAATCCCTGTTACGTCCCCTATCAGGGGACGTGTATATGGCATCGATTTTAGGAACCGGGAGATGGAAAAAGATGCTTGTTCGGTCCTCCTACTTCAAATTTGGGGCACTGCGCGTGCAATCTAATGTGCCACCAGATAGGAATGGTTTGTTAAGTAGTTCTATTCTTATCAGTTTAATCCCTGATACGTCCCCAATCAGGGGACGTGTATATGGCATCAATTTTAGGAACCGGGAGATGGAAAAAGATGCTTGGTCGGTCCTCCTACTTCAAATTTGGGGCATTGCGCGTGCAATCTAATGTGCCACCAGATAGGAGTGGTGTGTTAATTAGTTCTATTCTTATCAGTTTAATCCCTGTTACGTCCCCTATCAGGGGACGTGTATATGGCATCGATTTTAGGAACCGGGAGATGGAAAAAGATGCTTGGTCGGTCCTCCTACTTCAAATTTGGGGCACTGCGCGTGCAATCTACAGTGCCACCAGATATGAGTGGTGTGTTAAGTAGTTCTATTCTTATCAGTTTAATCCTTGTTACGTCCCCTATCAGGGGACGTGTATTTGGCATCGATTTTAGGAACCGGGAGATGGAAAAAGATGCTTGTTCGGTCCTCCTACTTCAAATTTGGGGCACCGCGCGTGCAATCTAATGTTCCACCAGATAGGAGTGGTGTGTTAAGTAGTTCTATTCTTATCAGTTTAATCCCTGTTACGTCCCCTATCAGGGGACGTGTATATGGCATCGATTTTAGGAACCGGGAGATGGAAAAAGATGCTTGTTCGGTCCTCCTAATTCAAATTTGGGGCACTGCGCATGCAATCTAATGTGCCACCAGATATGAGTGGTGTGTTAAGTAGTTCTATTCTTATCAGTTTAATCCCTGTTACGTCCCCTATCAGGGGACGTGTATATGGCATAGATTTTAGGAACCGGGAGATGGAAAAAGATGCTTGGTCGGTCCTCCTACTTCAAATTTGGGGCACTGCGCGTGCAATCTAATGTGCCACCAGATAGGAGTGGTGTGTTAAGTAGTTCTATTCTTATCGGTTTAATCCCTGTTACGTCCCCTATCAGGGGACGTGTATATGGCATCGATTTTAGGAACCGGGAGATAGAAAAAGATGCTTGGTCGGTCCTCCTACTTCAAATTTGCGGCACTGCACGTGCAATCTAATGTGCCACCAGATAGGAGTGGTGTGTTAAGTAGTACTATTCCTATCAGTTTAATCCCTGTTATGTGCCTTTTTTTTTGTTTGGTTTTTAAAGCCACAGAGCAGCACCAGAGGCCAGAAAAATTAGGCATGTACACATGCCTGAAAAATTAGGTATTGTTGTAGCCGCTGCTGCCCTAAAACATTGCGGCTTGAACCCTAGTTGGTGGCGGATAAGTCACGCAAGTCATCCAGCATTCAGAGATAAAATACAGCAGCGTGTGGACCATTTTTAGCCCAAGGCAGCTCATCTCATCAGGCCTTTTTTAGTCGAATGAATCACCCACTGTCAGTCCCTTTGGGATCCATCCCTCATTCATCTTAATAAAGGTGAGGTAATCTAGACTTTTTTGACCTAGGCGATGTCTCTTCTCAGTGACAATACCTCCTTCTGCACTGAAGGTCCTTTCCGACAGGAAAATTGAAGCGGGGCAGGCCAGAAGTTCTATCGCATATTGGGATAGCTCAGGCCACAGGTCAAGCCTGCACACCCAGTAGTCAAGGGTTTCATTGATCCTCTGAGTGTCGATATCTGCAGTTAAGGCGAGGTAGTCTGCTACCTGTCGGTCGAGTCGTTCTCTGAGGGTGGACCCCGAAGGGCTGTGGCGATGCGTAGGACTTAAAAAGCTCTGCATGTCCTCCATCAACAACACGTCTGTAAAGCGTCCTGTCCTTGCCGGCGTGGTCATGGGAGGAGGAAGATTACTTTCACCTCTTCCCCTGTTAGATTTCCGTTGTGCTGTGACATCACCCTTAAACGCTGTGTAAAGCATACTTTTTAATTTATTTTGAAACTTCTGCATCCTTTCCGACTTGCGGTAATTTGGTAACATTTCAGGCACTTTATGCTTATACTGGGGGTCTAGTAGCATGGACACCCAGTACAGGTCGTTCTCCTTCAGCTTTTTTATACGAGGGTCCCTCAACAGGCACGACAGCATGAAAGACCCTATTTGCACAAGGTTGGATGCCGGGCTACTCATGTCCTGTTCCTCGTCCTCAGTGATCTCACTGAAGGTATCTTCTTCCCCCCAGCCTCGTACAACACCATGGGTACCACATAGGTGACAATGAGCACCCTGGGATGCCTGTTGTGGTTGGTCTTCCTCCTCCATCTCAAAGCCACATTCCTCCTCTGACTCCTCTTCCTCACAATCCTCTTCCAGCATTGCCGCAGGTCCAGCAAGCAATGCTGATAAGGCTATTTCTGGTGGTGATGGTGACCACAACTCTTCCTCTTCACTCTCATCTATGACCTGATCCATTACAGTCTCTGCAGGGCACGCTCCAGGAAGAAAACAAATGGTATGATGTCGCTGATGGTGCCTTCGGTGTGACTGACTAGGTTTTTCACCTCCTCAAAAGGACGCATGAGCCTACAGGCATTGCGCATGAGCGTCCAGTAACGTGGCAAAAAAATTCCCAGCTCCGCAGTAGCTGTCCTAGCACCCCAGTCATACAAATAGTCGTTAACGGCTTTTTCTTGTTGAATCAGGCGGTTGAACATTAGGAGTGTTGAATTCCAACGTGTCGGGCTGTCGCAAATCAAGTGCCTCACTGGCATGTTGTTTCGCCACTGGATATCTGAAAAGTGCGCCATGGCCGTGTAGGAATGCCTGAAATGGCCACACACCTTCCTGGCCTGCTTCAGGACGTCCTGTAAGCCTGGGTACTTATGCACAAAGCTTTATATGATCAGATTACACACATGTGCCATGCACAGCACATGTGTCAACTTGCCCAAATTCAATGCCGCCACCAAATTTCTTCCGTTGTCACTAACCACTTTGCCGATCTCCAGTTGGTGCGGAGTCAGCCACTGCTCCACCTGTGTGTTCAGGGCGGACAGGAGTGTTCAAGCAAGTCAACCCCAAGATGGCGTGACACTGCCGTATCCAGGATGTGGAATAGTACCTGGGGAGCTGGGGGAGTGCCATTGATGTGGAGCAAGATGCAGCAGCAGAAGAGGACTCAGCCGAGGAGGTTATGGAAGTGGATGGAGTAGGAGGAGTGGAGGAGGTGGCAGCAGGCCTGCCTGCAAGTCGTGGCAGTGTCACCAACTCCTCTGCAGAGCCACGCATTCCATGCTTGGCAGCCATCAGCAGGTTTACCCAATGTGCAGTGTAGGTGGTATACCTGCCCTGACCATGCTTTGCAGACCAGGTATCAGTGGTCAGATGGACCCTTGCCCCAACACTGTGTGCCAGACATGCCATTACTTCCTTTTGCACAATCGAGTACAGGTTGGGGATTGCCTTTTGTGCAAAGAAATTTCGGCCGGGTACCTTCCACTATGGTGTCCCAATAGCTACAAATTTTTTGAACGCCTCAGTCTCCACCAGCTTGTATGGTAAAAGCTGGCGGGCTAAGAGTTCAGTCAAGCCAGCTGTTAGATGCCAGGCAAGGGGGTGACTTTGTGAAAGAAGATGGTGGCTTTGAGTTTGTGTGCTGCTTGTACTTATGTGTTGATCCCATAGGCGTTTTTGATGTGCGATCATGTGCCTTCGCAAAGCAGTTGTACCTAGGTGGGTGTTGGACTTCCCACGGCTCAGTTTCTTTTGGCACAGGTTGCAAATGGCATCGCTGTTGTCAGAGGCAGACACATAAAAAATATGCCACACTGATGAGCTCTGCAATGACGGCATTCTGGTGGTGGCAACAGTATGCGTCGATTGGCGTGCTGTCTGGCTGACCCCGGGTGCCGATGCATGCTGTCTGACTGTGCCACTAGCTCCTTGCGACGACCTCTCCCTCCTTCCAACTTGTCTCCTCCTACTCTCTGTCTCCCCATCTGAACATTCACCCTCTTCTTCTCTTATAGCGGGCACCCACGTGACATCCATGGGCACATCATCATCATCAACCACTTCACTTGTATCTGACAAGTCAACAAAGGAAGCAGCAGCGGGTACAACATCATCATCATCATCATCACACTGTACGTCCATGTGTATAATGCTGTCTGACTGAGACATATCCCTGTTATCTACATCCTCTGGCAATAATGGTTGCGCATCACTATCACTCATTTCTTCCAACTGTTGTGTAAATAACTCCTCTGACAGATCAAGTGAAGCGGCTGTGGTGCTAGTATTGTTGGTGGTGGCAGGCGGGCGAGTGGTAACTTGAGGGGTGCCCGAAGCTAAGCTGGAGGAGGATGGTGCGTCAAAGTTCCGAGCGGAAGCTGTAGAAGATTGGGTGCCCTGTGCTAGCCAGTCAACTATGTCCTCAGAGTCAGAAATGTTCGAGTTCGGGGTACGTGGCCTCTGAACACTGGGCATTATTCTAGGGCCAACAGGAATCACAGCACCACGAACATGACAGCCCCTGTGGGGTGGCCTGCCTCTGCCTGTCATTTTTTTTTTCGATTAATGGTACTATGCGTGCAAGCTACTGTGACAACAGATATGAGTGGCACTGTGCACTGGCAGAAGTTGGCAGAGTAGACGCTGTAAACAACTAACTGCTATTCAATCTATTACAGTCAAAATTGATTTTTTTTTTTAAATGTACACTAATGTTACACCAGATATGAGTTGCACTGGTGTGACACTGTGCCCTGGCAGGCACTGAAACGCACACGTGTGAAGGAAACTGACTGCTATTATTTAACACAGTCAAAAAAGTGTTGTTGTTTTTTTTAAATCTACACTACTGTTACAACAGATATGAGTTGCACTGGTGTGACACTGTGCCCTGGCAGGCAGGCACTTAAACTCACACGTGTGAAGGAAACTTACTGCTATTATTTAACACAGTCAAAAAAGTGTTTGTTTTTTTTAAATCTACACTACTGTTCCACCAGATCTGAGTTGCACTGGGGTGACACTGTGCCCTGGCAGGCAGGCACTTAAACGCACACGTGTGAAGGAAACTGACTGCTATTATTTAAGCAAAAGAAGGTAGTCTCCAGCAGTGAGCAAAGTGACTTTTTATTTTTAAACACAGGTCAAATACAGCAACGTTTCGGGCTAACAATAAGCCCTTTCTCAATCCTGACATAAATTAAACAAACCATCATTTAAATAGCCATAATGGCGCCAAACAATTGTGAAACAATTGTGCATATAACGCCCTCCAGTGGTGGACTTGGATATTGTATGTCAAAATACATTTTCTTACAGTTGCAAAAATACAAATGTGTTACAAAATATTATACATTGTATATATTGCAAAAATCAACTTCATAAATAAAGTGCCAAGTGATCCTATAAAAATAAAATAGAAAGTAAAAAATTAGAATTGAATAATATTTGTGACAACTAAATTCAATGTGAATATATTAGTGAAAATAGGTATATTAGAAATATTCAAATATATTAAAATTTAAAATTAATCACAATACTCATATCAGAATCACTTAATTACCATATATATATAGAAACACAATCAACCGAATGGACTATATGTAGAATTAAAAATTGATATATATGGGAATCCTTCAACAAAGGATACCCATATCACAATAAGTCAGAAATTAAAAACTAATGGATACTCAGTATATAGATAGATAATGCCAAAAATATATGTCCAATAATGTCACTCAAATGACCTTTATGACTTACTAATTAAGGCATAATCCATTATGATGCTAGATTTAAATATATAACCAAGGAAATGCAAACCCCTAAGCTTACTAAAAGGATTAACCTATTTATCTTGCTTGATATTAAATTACGATTTTTTAAATTTTAAATGTTGTCCAATTACACTCCCTATTAAGGCCTTTAGGCCATAAGGTGTTAAGTTCATTAATCCAAAAGGCCTCCCTTTTATTCAATAAGGCCTCTCTATCACCCCCTCTCCTAGGCATGTGTATATGTTCCAAGATCTGAAAACGTAATTGGCTAATACTGTGTCCTGCTTGTAAAAAATGCGCAGACACTGGAGCATCCTTGTCACATCGAATATTTGACTTGTGCTCAGATATTCTCTCACGTGCCTCTCTTGTCGATTGTCCAATGTATACCAATGAACATGGACACTTAACGGCATAAATGATAAACTCTGTTCTACAAGTCAAATATTCTTTAATTCGGTATTTTCTACCTGTATAGGGATGAAAAGATTCTCCTCCCTTAATCATAGAATTACAATTTATACAGGAAAGGCAAGGATAACAACCAGTGCGTCGCTTACCAGTAAAAGTTTTCTGATGATATTTATGACTACCAACATCAGCTCTGACCAATTGATCTTTAATATTTGGACTCCTTTTGTAAGCCGGCATTGGTGGTTCATGGAATGCATTAATGTCAGGATGGCACTTCTGTAGAATGTGCCAATACTTCCGTATAATTTTATTCACCTGACTACTCCTGGTACTATATTGTGATACAAATAATAGCCTATTGGTCTTATCTTTATTCCTATTCCTCTTATTTCCAATGGGTTCAGACTTTCCAATTCTTGAAATAATATTTTGCTTTTCTTTATTCACAAGTTCAAACGGGTAACCTCTTTGTACAAATTTGTTTGACATCTGTTCCAGTCTTTTCGTTTTTAATTCAATATCAGACACAATGCGATCCACTCTTAATAATTGACTTTTTGGTATTGCTTTAAAGGTGGAAGGTGGATGAAAGCTGCCATACAGCAAAGTGTTATTTCTGTCTGTGGGCTTTGAATAAATATCCGCTCTCAATCCATGTTCCCCTTTATAGATGCATGTGTCTAGAAATTGAATAGACTGCTCATTCCATGTCAAACAAAATTTAATGCCATTAACAGACTTATTGAGATCATCAATAAATAGGAGTAGGGATCCAATGTCGCCATACCATATGCCAAACACATCGTCAATGAACCTCCACCATGTGGCACCAAATTTCTTGAATAATGTATGTTCATAGACAAACAATTCTTCAAAATTATTCATAAAAATGTTGGCATATGTTGGGGCGACATTGGATCCCATAGCAGTACCCTTCTTTTGAAAGAAAAATTCATCCTTAAAAAGGAAATAATTCATATAGAGAATAACCTCTAACAATTCTAGAAAGAATTGTATCTGAGATAAACTGAATCTATTGTCATTTTTCAAAACCTTGGCAACTGATTCTATCCCACTTGTGTGTTTAATAGACGTGTATAGACTGGACACGTCAAGTGTAAACAGAATTACCTTAGTATTTTCCAAATCCAGTTGTTCAATTTTTTTTAAAAAATCATATGTGTCTTGGCTATTATTTAACACAGTCAAAAAAAGTGTTGTTTTTTTTTTTAAAATCTACACTACTGTTCCACCAGATATGAGTTGCACTGGGGTGATACTGTGCCCTGGCAGGCAGGCAGGCACTTAAACGCATACGTGTGAAGAAACTGACTGCTATTATTTAACACAGTCAAAAAAGTGTTGTTTTTTTAAATCTACACTACTGTTACACCACATATGAGTTGCACTGGGGTGACACTGTGCCCTGGCAGGCAGGCACTTAAACGCACACGTGTGAAGGAAACTGACTGCTATTATTTAACACAGTCAAAAAAGTTTTTTGTTTTTTTTTAATCTACACTACTGTTACACCAGATATGAGTGGTGGCACTGGGCAAGTGGGCACAGTATACGCTGTGAGCCTGACACACACGCTGGCAGCCAGGCAGGCAACTGCAATTAGATTACACAGGGAAAAAAAGCAGCCTTAAAAAGGGCTTTTTGGGGTGCTGTCCTTACAGCAGAGATCAGATGAGTCCTTCAGGACTGTAGTGGACACTGAATACACTAGCCTAGCTATAGATTTCCCTACTAAATCAGCAGTAGCTACACTGTCCCTCCTCTCACTAACAATGCAGCTTCCAAATGAATCTAAAATGGATGCTGTCCAGGAGGTAGGAGGGTCTGGGAGGGAGCGTCTGCTGATGATTGGCTGGAATGTGCCTGCTGACTGTGAGGTACAGGGTCAAAGTATTACTCAATGATGACGAATAGGGGGCAGATCGAACATTGCATATGTTCGCCCACCGTGGCGAACGCGAACATGCTATGTTCGCCGGGAACTATTCGCTGGCGAACAATTCGCGACATCACTAATTGAGAGTGATAACTCCCATTAAATTCAATCTAAATTTTCCAACAGCACTGTTAATGACCAATAATGTCCGTCAATCAACAAAAACTGAATTAACATTATAAAAAATACAACTCAGCATGTTGCAAATGTCAATAGCTTGTACAGTAGATATATTTTCATTTAATTGATGGTGATGGCATTTTTAGTGTCGGTTGTTATTTGGCATGATTAAATTCTCATCCAAAAGGAATGTTGTTGTTCGCATGGGCCTGAGCATGTTAGCTGTTTAGTTTGTTGTGTCCATTTTGTTACTGATATTTAGTTGATAACTTGTGGTTTGAAAGATTCTGATCACTAAAGTTCATGCTGTCCATTTCTTACTTTTTCAATTTCTGATCCCGTTTTATCCAGTACAGATATTGTGTTATAATTTGCATTGTGTTTGTTTCAATAATATTAATAAAAAAGCCATATTAGAAGCAAAAAAACCCAATCTACTAGACTGGAATTGGATTCAATCGCTATATTAAAATAATCAGTCCTCTAGCCTTTATTAAACCATTGTCAATAGTATGGTATCTTACTGCATAAAGTGGTACAATAAAGATTTACATTTATATTTGATTATACTTTTTGCATCAATACACTTTATTCAGTGCAAACAACATGATCCTAAATAATATGAGAGAAATAAAATACATAGAAAAAGGATAAAACATGATGAAAGATAAAAACCAAAAGCATTAGCTCTGCAAGTTAAAAAATGGATCAAGCTAAAAAAAAAAGATAAAATAAATAAGAATTTTTGAGTTATTTCAATCAGGAGGTGGTAGGCCTGAACTGGGAACTAGATTTTTTGCTACAGCAATTGAATAGTCAAAAGACCAGTAAATACAGTAAGTTTGAATAATCAACAAATGCTTGATAAAAAGACAATGCAATAGCACTTAGGCCTTGATATTCAAAGTATCAGTCTGTCGAGATATTCAAAGAAAAGGGGTGTGTCCGAGCAATGCCGACATCGCTACTTATTGGGGAGTCCTATTTGAAGTTTGACTACACAGGGCAGACAGTGCACTCACTGAAACTAAAAATTGTTTCAGTGTAGGCATACTCCAAATATTGCTGTTGGGACCTAAGTTTTACTAAACCTACACTTAACTAGACAAACAAGGCCACTACCCTCATTGCAATCTGCACTTTGCTGCTTTGAACATATCAGTCTTGTGTCTGAAGCAAAGCACATATAGATATCTACAATAATTAAAATAATTTACATTGTACAAGACAATGCTTATGTTGTCTTGGAGATGAGGTAGACCCCTCCAAACTATCACCCTTCTAAACTAAACCCCCACTCTAAACTAACCCCACTAAATTAAAAAAAAATAAAAAAAAATATGTTACATAAAAAAATGTAATCTAGAGTATCCAAAAAAACAGCATTATACCCAACAATAAACTACAAGCCCATAAAAAAGAACTCACCCAAAACAAACAAAAAAAAACCTTAAACCCAAAACAGAAAATTACAGTGCAATAGCTCTTTTAAATTACAACCCCTCCCCCTCTTCATTACAAGTAACCCACAAATAACAAAATCTAACTAAAAAAACCTAGGCTACTAAATAAAAGTAAAAATGAAAAAGTCTATTCTTCAAAATAAAAAACTCACCCCAAAAAAGCCCTACTAACACCAAAAGGTAATCTGGCTCCTCTTTATCTGACGTTGGACCTCTTCATCCTGGTTCCTAATGCCGTGAGCCCCTCTTCGCACATCAGAGGCAGACTTCAGAAGCCTCTTGCATTACCTCTGCTCTGCAATCTTCTTCCATGCTGGGGCCCTCTTCATCAGCCAATAGGATTTTTTCTACCTTAATTCCGATTGGCTGATAGAATTCTATCAGTCAATCGGAATTGAAGGGGCGCCATCTTGGATGAGGTCATTTAAAGGAACCTTCATTCAGTCATAGCTGTCAGAAGAAGAGGATGCTCCACTTCGGATGTCTTGAAGATGGACCCGCTCCGGATGGATGAAGATAGAAGATACCGTCTGGCTGAAGACTTCTGCCCATCTGGAGTACCACTTATGCCCGGCTTGGATGAAGACTTCTACCCGTCTGGAGGACCACTTCTGCTCGGTTGGATGAAGACATCTGGTGTTAAACGTTGAGTAACATATCATTAAAAGTTAAAAAAGTAGGCTCTAATTGTATTATGTGCTTAGAGCGGTGTATTTAAATAGATGATTTGCCTCTCTTCTATTTATGTTATGTTTAGGGGTAGTTGTGGTTTCATTTCCCACAGAAAAGTTATATCATAAAAGACATCTAATCTGTTTGTAGACAAATAAAAATATCATTCAAGAGACAAATGTGTTGTTATTTGTTGTATCCAGCCTTGTATAGAAGGAACTTTATCTTGTTTCCAAAGTCTTGGAATGAGTTGTTTTGCGCTATTTAAATTAGTATGGAATAGTTTAGCATATCATTTTGAAGAAGGTTTAGGGTGCACATTAAACAAAAATATCAGCAGGTCCAGGGGCCAGTTGCATTCAAATAGATAGTTTACATAGATTCTGATTTCCTCCCAATAATCTCTAATTTTTGGACAATCCCACAAGATATGATAAAGTGAGCCTATTTGACTGCATTTCCTCCAATATTTGTCTGATGCCTGGGGGAATATGTGTTTTAGTCTTAGTGGTGTTAAGTACCATTGTATGAGGAGTTTCTAGTTTGTTTCTTGCATTGTCTGTGAGTGTGACGAGTGAGAAATGGATTGGAAGACCAAATTCCAATCGGATTGTGTTAATTGGTAAGGTAAGCATTCTTGCCACCTTTTTGTGTATAATGATGGTTGCTTTTGATGTGGTGAGTAGTGAACGCGAACTTCTGCAAAAGTGGGCAAACATCCATAGACTTCAATAGGCAGGCGAATTTTAAAACCCACAGGGACTCTTTCTGGCCACAAAAGTGATGGAAAAGTTGTTTCAAGGGAACTAACACCTGGACTGTGGTATGCCGGAGGGGGATCCATGGCAAACTCCCATGGAAAATTACATAGTTGATGCAGAGTCTGGTTTTAATCCATAAAGGGCATAAATCACCTAACATTCCTAAATTGTTTGGAATAACGTGCTTTAAAACATCAGGTATGATGATGTATCATTCAGGTAGTGTAAGGGTTTTTTTTTTATTTTTTTAAATGTACACTACTGTTTTAGCAGATATGACTTGCACTGGTGTGACACTGTGCCCTGGCAGGACCTGGAACGCACACGTGTGAGGGAAACTGATTGCTATTATTTCACAGTAAAAAAAGTTTTTTTTTTTTTTTTTTAAATGTATGTACACTACTGTTTTAGTAGATATGACTTGCACTGGTGTGACACTGTGCCCTGGCAGGACCTGGAGCGCACACGTGTGAGGGAAACTGACTGCTATTATTTCACAATAAAAAAGGTTGTTTTTTTTTTAAAATGTATGTACACTACTGTTTTAGCAGATATGACTTGCAGTGGTGTGACACTGTGCCCTGGCAGGACCTGGAACGCACACGTGTGAGGGAAACTGACTGCTATTATTTCACAATAAAAAGGGGTTTTTTTTTAAATGTATGTACACTACTGTTTTAGCGGATATTACTTGCACTGGTGTCACACTGTGCCCTGGCAGGACCTGAAACGCACACGTGTGAAGGAAACTGACTGCTATTATTTCAAATTAAAAAAAGTTTTTTTTTTTTTAAATGTACACTACTGTTACACCAGATATGAGTGGTGGCACTGGGCAAGTGGGCACAGTATACGCTGTGAGCCTGAGCTGGCAGGCAGGCTGCAATTAGATTACACAGGAAAAAAAAAAAAAAAAGCAGACCAATGTTCTAGCCCTAAAAAGGGCTTTTTCGGGTGCTGTCCTTACAGCAGAGATCAGATGAGTCCTTCAGGACTGTAGTGGACACTGAATACACTAGCCTAGCTATCGATTTCCCTATTAAATCAGCAGCAGCTACACTGTCCCTCCTCTCACTAAGAATGCAGGCTCTGAATGAATCTAAAATGGATGCTGTCCAGGAGGTGGGAGGGTCTGGGAGGGAGTGTCTGCTGCTGATTGGCTGGAATGTGTCTTGTGACTGTGAGCTACAGGGTCAAAGTTTACTCAATGATGACGAATAGGGGGCGAATCAAACATCGTATATGTTCGCCTTCCGCTGCGAACGCAAACATGCTATGTTCGCTGCAAACTATTCGTGGCAGAACTGTTCGCGACATCACTAGTGGTGAGAGTAGAATTCTATAAACCAAGGAAAATGAGTGTTTATGTAGATTTGGTGTGCTACATAATGTTTCAAATGGAGTTTGTGGCCAGAATAAATATGATTTAAATTTATGATGTTGTAAAAAATGTGCTAGTTGGTGATAATGGTACCAGGTCTTAAAGGTGTCTTCCCTTAGTCTTGTATGGGTAAGAGGTTAGAACTATCGGTAGTCAAATATATGGGTATGAGTTTGTTTATGTCTGTGATGTCTGTATTTATATGTTTCTTCCCTGATGGCAATTCTGGATTATATCATTTTGGGGTTAGGGGGCAGGGGATATTTGATATATTGATATATTTTTGTAATATTGTATCCCATGTATCTAATGTTTCTTTAATAATCAGAGACTGGCAGATTGTATGTGGTCTAAGCTGTGGTGGCAGCCAACAAAGACTTTCTATTTGGGAAAATTTTATTAAATCTTGTTCAATTGTAATCCACGTTTTGGTATAGGGGTTCCCATAATGGCACCAGTCTATGATTCTTGTTAGGGTGGTTGCAAATCTATAGGTTTGAGGTCTGGGATACCCAATCCTCCCTGCTGTTTGGGAAGTTATAATGATGTTCTAACAATTCTTTGTTGATTTTTTATTCCATATGTAAGTTATTAAGGTATTCTGTAGTTGTGAAATATATGTTTTTGGCAGTGGTATGGGTACTGTTTAGAATACATATAGTATTTTAGGAAGGAGGGTCATTTTGATGGCACTAATTATTTCCATCCATGATATTGGTTTAAGGAGCCAATTGTTGGTTAATTGGTGGAATTCATTAATTAATTTTTCTAATTTAGTTTATATAATTGAGAGAAATCAGGTGATAAATAAATAAACAATTATTTCAATGCAAGTATTTCAATGCAAGTGTGGATATTATAAAGGGGGTAGTTGTGGATAGTTGTGTTTATCTTGATGGGTCAATTGTAAGGGGAGGAGTTCTGATTTTTTAAAATTAATGGAATAATTAGAGAATTTCCCATATGTATCCAGAGCTAACATAGTGGGTGGTAGGGAAGCTATTGGATTTGATAAAAATAAAAGGAGGTCATCAGCAAATAAGGCTAATTTGTGTGACTGTGATTCTAAGGTGATTCTGTGGATATGAGGTTGTTGCCTAATGTGTAGAGCTAATATTTCTATGGAAAGAACAAAAAGTACAGGGTAAAGGGGGCAACCTTGTCTCGTTCCATTTAAAATGGGAAAAGAATCTGAGAGGATTCCATTAACGTGGATTCTGGCTGATGGTTGGGAAATAAAGGCAAAGAATTTTGCTAAAGATTTATCCGGAAACACTTTTTTTATAGTATGAAAAAAATCAAAGTCCAGTCCACCCTGTCAAAGGCCTTTTCCGTGTCCATCAACAGGAGGACTGAAGGGATATGGTTCTTTGTAATGTGTTGCATTAGATGTAAGCTTTTAACTGTGTTATCCCTTGCTTCCCTTCCCTGTAAAAAGCCTGATTTATCTTGATGAATGATGTGGTATAGTAGTTGATTAAGCCTATTAGCTAATATTTTTTAGTAAAGTTTTAGATCTACATTAAGCAATGAAATAGGCCTAAAATTGGTTGGTTGATCTGGGGTTTTTCCTGGCTTTGGGAGGACACTTATATGTGCTTCTAGCATATTGGCCAGGATTGGGTTATAGGAGTCTATATTCTTAAATAATGCAAATAGGTGTGGGCTGAGGAGGTCTTTAAAGGTTTTGTAATTTGCTCCAGAAAAGCCATTTGGTCCTGGGCTTTTTCCAGGGGATAAAGATTTGATTGCCTCTTTGAGCTCATCAAATTCTATTGGTTTAATAAGGGTTTCTTCCATTTCTGGAGTAATCTGAGGGATTTGTAATGTGTTGAGGTACTTCTGACAGTTTTCTGTGTGGATATTCATGTCCCTATGAGGAACTAGGTTATATAGGTTGACATAATATTTTCTGAATATATCTCCCATTGAAAGAGAGTCCTCTATGCATGTGCAATTTAGTTGGGTTAAATGGTGTATAACTGCGTTTTGTTTTTCTTAAGGGCTCTTGCAAGGAGTTTGCCTGGTTTATTTTTGTTTTAGGAAAAAAAGAGGCTTTTTGTGCTTTAATGTCTAATAATGTGTTTATTTCATGTCTACATTGAGTCAGATTTTGTAATATAGAATCATCTAGAGGATTTCATTTGTGTAGCTGATCAAGTTGTTAATTTGTTGTATTAGGTCTTGTTGTTGTTGTCTGAATATTTTAGATTAGTATTCTTAAATTTAATACATTCTTCCCTAATTACACATTTGTGAGCTTCCCACTTTGTGCTTAAAGAGATATCTGGGGTATCATTTTCATGGAAATAATTGGTTATACATTTAGTTATTTGTTGTTTTGCTTGGGGGTCCATTAGTAAGGTGTCTTCAAGTTACCATTGGAAGGTTTGAAAGGTTTAGGGGGCCATTTAAATGTGTTGTGTACTGCTGAGTGGTTCAATCAAGTAGTGGGTATTAAGCAGGAGGAGTGTAAAAATGATAACAATAAGTGGTCTACTAAAATATAGTCTAATCGTGAATATGATTTGCCAAGATTAGAAAAAAAGGTGTAGTCTTTTTTTAGTCAGTTTAAATTGATGCCACGTGTCATGTAGGGTTAGTATGTCAAGGTCTTGATAGTTTGATTAGAACTGTCCAAATGGGGTCTAAATTAATATTAAAGTCTCCAGCTATTAGTAGGGCATCGTTTTGAAATTGAATTATCGAATTTGTAATAGAGCAAATGGAAGTGTTTTGGGAGGAGTTGGGGGCATATATATTGGCAATAGTAATAGGCTTTCCATATAGGAGACCCATCACTCCTAGGTAGCGGTCCTCTTTATTCCTATCTACTTTTTTTTTCAACAAAATTTTGATTGAGGTTCAGTATGTAATACAATAAACAATGTGTCAGAGGTCATACACAGGACAATTGGAATAACATTATAAGTTATATAGACAAAGTAAAGTATAAATGAACATCTATAGTCCTATCTGTTACATCATAGAAAATTATGAACAAACAACTATGAAGAAAAACCTCATATTTGTATAATATTCCAAAAAAGTTGTATCTTCTCCCCAAATATTGGTGGACTAATAATGGGTCTCAGAGAGCTAGAATGATATTGTACACATATCTAGACCCAATGGAGATCTAAAGAGATTAATTTCAAATATCCAATTAGTTTGGGAAGATGGGAACAGACTTTGGGTATTTGAAATAATAGTGTAAATAGTCTTCCTGCGCTAAAGGCCAGATTATGTGGACCTAAAGCTAAAACATTTGAGGTGACACTGAATAGATGGAAATGATCACTCAGGACATAAAATATGTTAAATATGAGCTAATATTTATTATTAATAAAAGAGATGATTAAAATATTTTCTTTGAAAATTTATTAGTAAAATAATTTTTAAAATTTTTTTTAAAAAAATTGAAAAAATAGAATTTAATTGAATTTTGTATTAAAAAGCTGATATAATAATGTTTTTTCAGCAAAAATAACAGAGGCAAAAAAGATGAAAAGAAAAGATATAAGTGAGGTGAGTGTACTGAGCAGAGGATATAGTTAGTATACACAGCACATTTAGTTAGTATGTTAGTATAGTTAGTGAGGTTATTCAAACAACAGATGCGGTTAATATACAGCAAGTGTAATGAGTGCAGTGGATTTGATTGAGGTTAAAGTGTAAACTAAAAATGGGTCAGCTAAAGGTGTATAAGCTCAAGTGGTGTGTGCTAAAAGTGGTGTGTGCTAAAAATGTATTATAAATTAAAATTATGTCAACTAAACAGCTATAAAATAAATATACCTAAATTCATCAAGTGGACAGTTGTGCAAAAAAGCAATGTAAATGAAACTTAGCTAAAAAATAAAGTTAAATATTAAAGTTAAATAGAGCTAGGTTAATAAGGCAAAGTTAGTACAACTAAAACAGCGTAACTAAAATTTGGTATTAAAAATTGCCATTTCAAACACAATTGTGATAGAACTGTAAAATGAAAGTTCTTTTCTGTGCACAGATAAAGAGTGTTGGCATATGCAAAATGTTGGGCAAGTGAAATTTTCAGTGCCGTCTCCTTTTTATGTTAAAAGTACCTTGTAAGATCAGACTCACAGTCTTTTTTGTAATTCAATCCTATGGTAAAATCAAATGAAGTAATCCAAAGTTCAGGTAATACCAGGTTACCTTAAGCTGCTTTTATTCAAGGAAGCATCTGTCAGGTTGTTAATATAGTACCTTGTTTCTTTCCTTGTCCTTTGTGGTAAAGCCAGGTTACCACTATGAATTTCAAGCCGCATACAGGGCTGGTGTGACGTTAATGTGGTGCTTCCGCGTCTGGAAGCAGAGTAGTTCTCGTCTGGTCTTTTTCTTGATGATGGTAGTCTGACGTCACAGACTACGGTGGCTCAAATTGGCCAAAAAGAAGTAACGCGTTTCGGTCGTGGACCTTTCTCAAACTTCTGATTTGCTCTGTGTTCGTCTTGGTCTTTATATAGCAGAGCTTGTAACTTGACGTATGTAAGCACCTCCTTATTTGTTGTCAAAGGGCTAACATCTATAGGAAATGGGCAATTATCGTTATAATCATATATGGCTAATATTACAAAGACTGATTATTAGAGGAATAGATTACAGCTAAAAAATTAAAAGAAAACAATATTGCGAGTGGGGGAAATCATTTTTAAAAACTATCTTATAGAAGTATATCTTATAAAAAAGTATCATATATAGAAGTGTAAAATAATATACTTTTTGCCTGCAAGGTTTTTTTTTATATCAACCTGTATACTTTGAGGTGAATTGTTTCAGCGCTCTCTCTCTCCCTAGATATATTTGAAATAATAGACTATCATAAGTGGTGCCACCAAGCCTTGGTTTGCCTTCTTTTTTTTTTGCTATAGCTATCTCATTTCTCTCTGCTTTTCTCTCTCATCTCTCGTCCTTCCTTTCTTTACTTTGTATCTAGTCCTTATAGACCTTTATATAAGTACCCTAGGATAGCAAAGGTCCAGATCGCCATAAAGGGGTTACCCAGGAGCAAAGGGACATCAGAGGGAGGGGGGGGATAAATAAATAATTACATTAATCTTCTAAGTTGGGGTGTAGTGTTTTATGCCTGCTAGAAGCGTGACTAATGGTGGTTAAGTGTATATCACTGATTTTGTACCCAATCTGTCCATATCTCCCAATAACGTTCTATACAATCTTGTGTACTTTTCTATACCAGCCAAGAAGCCCATGACCTCACAAACATCAGACAAAGAGGGGGCATCTTTTTGCTTCCAGGCTCTGGCAATGCAAAGCTTGGTCATGGAGAAAACATAAATTAGCATCTGTTTGGTAGGTTCCAGGAATTTGTCAAATATATGAAAGATAGCAGTTTGTGGAGTCAGTGTTATGTCTATGTTGATAGAATTTAACAATACCTCAACTTCTTTCCACAGCCGTATCACTATTGGGCATAACCACCAGATATGGGAGTCAGAGCCACTAGAGCTACATTGTCGCCAACATAATGGAGAGGTTGTATTGAGCATTTTGGCTAATCTGGTGGGGGACTCTGTACCATCTCAACAAGATCTTAACATATACTTCAAATATTGTTACGCAGTTTTATTTTTTTGTGAGAGTTATTGCTTTACTAATGTCTACTTCTGTAATAGTTAACTCTAGTTCCCTACATAAAGTTTTAGCCTGCCAAGGGAGACCTTGGGAATGGTCCCCTATCAAGTCATCGTAATGGAACGTAAGTGGTTTTATCATGCTTAGACCTCTTCGCCATCTGTCCTCCCATCTGGAGTGTCCTCTAATATTATGCCTGGGGAAATCCCAAGACTTCATCAAGCTCAGTATCCTAAAGCATTCAAATCTAAACCACGGTAACGGGTCAGTACTAAAGTAACAATATGAGGTACAGACACCACATTATCATTAAGGTATAGATCTTTCACTAACGCTATATTTTGATCAGTTCAATATTCTATGTGTATGTTAGTAAAGTTCCAAAACAGGCCCTTCAGCTGGTGGATTGGGGATGGGTGAGGAGCTATTTCTAAATGATGTCGGAGACCATGTCATAATTGAATGTTTTGTTGGACTATGGGATTCACTATCTCTTTTGCCAGAAGTTTATGACTCGGAACCCAGATAACACTTGGCAGATCAAGTCCTGTTGGTAGTGACATCTCCTCTAATCTATACCACCCCGGCTGTTCTGTGCGCAATCCCCAAGCTGTTATATGAAAAAGTCTCATTGCCTCATGATATAGGAAGATATTAGGGAAACAAAACTCCTCCCTTCAAGAACTTTCTTTGCATTATCTTATCTCCTACTCTAGGGACCTTATCCATCCACACACATCTCTTGAATATCTGGTGTATCTGCTGTAAGGTAGCAGGGACATTTTATTGTGGCTATCCTGCCCATCCATGAGATCTCTTTGTAATCCCATCTCTTGATAAGAAATTTGAATTCAGCGATAATAGCGTCAAAATTAAATTTCAGTACATTGTCCATATCTGCGCTAAGTCTTATCCCTAAATGTGTAAGAGAGTGTGAAGACCATTGAAAATTATATTTTTGCTGCAAGGCGACCAGCTGTTCCTGGGGGACATAAATACCATATGCCTCTGTCTTGGACAAATTCACTTTATAATAGCTAGGTTTACCAAATTGTTCAATTAATTGGAAAACCGATGGGATAGAGGATGTAGGGTCTGTGAGGAGGAGAGTAACATCATCCGCATACAGTACAATTTTTTCCTCTGCAGCTCCAAAAGGAATCCCTGATATCTGCTTGGAGTTTTGAATAGCTTGTGCCAACAGTTCCATAGCAAGAGCAAATATCAGAGGAGACAGCGGGCATCCCTGCCTCGTACTGTTAGATATCGATATTTCTGGGGAACAGAATGCTGTTCCTCTAACTTTAGCATGAGGAAGAGAATATAACACTTTGATCATGGATATGACTGGATACAGAAATCCGAAGGCCCTCATGACCTCCCATAGATATTCACATCAGACCCTGTCGAAAGCATTCTCGGCATTGAGCGCCAGGGCCATCAGGGGTATCTTTTGCCTTTTAGCTTCTGAAAAAATTGTAAGTAATCTCCTCGTATTATCAGGTCCCTGTTGGCCAAGTATAAAACATACTTGGTCTACCCGAATCAGGGATGGCAGGAGAAGTGCTAATCTATCGGCCACCAACTTGGAATATAGTTTAGTGTCTAATTTGATCAGCAAAATGGTAGGATCTTTAGGATCAGCAAAAGGTAGGATCTTTTCCCGGCTTTGGGATTGCTATTATATTAGCCTCAAGGTTCTCTTTAAAGATGTGTCCCTCTGTCTTAATCTCATTAAAGGCTTGGGATAAAATTTTCTTCAATTGTGGATTTAACTTCTTATAAAACAATCCGGGGAAGCCATCTGGACCCGGTGCTTTGTTGTTCTTAAGTTGCTTAGTTGCTTTCCCTATTTCAGCCTTTGTGAATGGTTCCAACAATTGGTTTTTGCCATCTTCAGACAAGGTGGGTAACTGTAATTTCTGCAGAAAAGATGCTATATCTGGGATTAAGACCTGCTAGGGTGTCTCATGAGTGGCAATATTGTATAAATTGTCATAAAAGTCTGCAAAGGATTTGCTTATCCCTGCTGGTGCTCAATATAGGGTATCCTAGATGTAGTATGATTTTTACGTTTTTTCGCCAACATGGAATCCGCTTTATTACACTTGTGATATAGGATTTATTTGAATTTAGAGAGTGCCATTTGAACTCTCTGAGATTCTATGACCTTAATCAAGTTTTTCAAATGCATGATATCTTTGGATAGAGACTGGTCAGGGGCACTTTTATATTGTTGTTCCTTTATCCTGAGATCGCATACCAATTTGCCCAAATGAGCCCCTCTTCTCTTTTTAAATGCTGCCATCCTAGCAATACAGAATCCCCTTAAGTAGGACTTTAGTGCAGCCTATCTTATCTGATGGGATGTTTGATCTATAGGATTGGTTTCCAGAAATTCATCTACCCTATCTTTAATGTCTAGCAAAATGGATAAATCTTCCCACAATGATTTGGGAAATTTCCATGCGGGCCTGGCAGAGGAATAGCCTGCATCCCTGATCGAAAAGGATACTGCCTCATTATCAGACCAGGAACATCTGTGTTTTCTGGACTCTAAAATCCTATTCATTGTCTAAGAATCAACAAAAAATAATCAAGTCTCGAGTAGGAACGGTGGGGGGGGGGGGTGAGAAATAAGAGTAATCTCTTGTGTCCGGATGGCATATCGTACAGAGAATGTTGGTGAATTAGGGGCTGAAGACCTAGTGAAAGAGTCAAGCATTTTGTCCCCTAAAGATGGGTCCCATACCAAATTAAAATCACAGCCTAAAACTAAGGTTCCCTGTTGCAATCTCTCCGCCAGGCTTAACGTTTTGCGTAAAAATGTCAATTGGCCCTGGTTAGGAGCATATGGGTTCACTAAAGTGCAGGTTTGGTTATTACGTTTGCAAATTAAAATCAGGAACCTACCTTCTGGGTCCCTTTCAATGTGAAGCTGATGGAAGGACACATTTTTGCTAATCAGAATGGGGACTCCTCTACTTTTCTCATGATATGCAGAGTTAAATACTGTTGGATATTGGGAAAATTTTAAAGTTGGGCTGTTATTAACCACCCTTCTAGGTCCAATGTGGGGGATGAAGGTCTTGAAGCTGACAATCAATTTGTGCTGCTGGTGTTGTTGGTTTTGGATTCCTTAAGCTTAAAAAAGGAATCTCTTATGGGAGTAGAGCTTGGTAAAGTTTTTATTAGTTTATCTGCCTTAGTGAGTCTTTTTGGAGATATGTTAAGAGGAATGTTTGAGCAAAGCCCCTTCAGAGTCTGATGTTGTGTTCCTCCTTTTCTCTGCACAGTTGAGAATCTTAGGTTTATAGTGTAGTGCACAAAAAAGAACTGAGTAAGAGTGATTCCTCAGAATCAAGAGTTTAGTGCTTTTAAATTTGGTTGTAATTTCCTTTGTCGGCGGTTATCTTGAAATGACTTGGTCAGTGGTTAATCAGGTATTTTTGTATGGATATAAAGAGTTATATGTAGAGTTATGTGATACACTGATATCCACTATGCAAGATTATATCAGCTGCAAAAAAGATTATATGTGGAGTTATGTGATACCCTGATATCCATTATGCAAGGTTATATCAGCTGTGTAACAGAACGGTTTAAAATGGCGCCTTCTTTTTGCTTGTCAGAAAAATATCTGTTGAAGATATGCTGCAGGATACCTTCAAATCGATCTAGAGGGGATATACATAAGGATCCTTCTCATATCTTGTCAGAGGTGTTTATCCCGTATTTTTTTTTTAACTTTTATTTGTAATCCAAGAAAAGGTCATAAAAAACAAAAAATAAAAACAATATAAACAGCTTTGAACATATAAGATCATCCATAAATTATACACAAGTTCATTCTTATAATACTGTATTTAGCTATGCATACAGATATATTTTAGCTAGATATTGATATATCACATTCAGCTTACTTATTAACATTTCTTGGAGTTTTTTAGTTTTTCACCCCCCTCCTCCTGAACCCTCCCCCAACCCATACCCCTCCCGTGCGGAGAGGCAACTCATCAAGGAAAGAATGAAGAGGAAAAAAAAAAAAAAAAAAACTAAAAGAAAAGGGGGGGGTGGGGAAAGAGAAAGAAATCAGCTTAGATACTAGCTCTCTTTTAATTTTTACCAGTTTCCTAATAAAACAATTTCTGTGTTCCTGAAAGGAAAGATTATATGGTTCATTTCAGATTCGGGAAAAATTCTCAAAAAAACCGCCCATTTATCAAAAAATCTTTTAATGTCTTGCTCATTATTTATGTCTGCATTTCTTTGATCTAAAATACATTGCTTTTTCATGCAGTTTTTTATCTCGGAGATACTTGGGATTGTGCAGCTTTTCCACTTTTTGCAAATTAAATATCTAGTAGCAAGAATGCCAGAGATTACCACTTTCTCATCGCTCTGCCTACCAGATTCTTTAAGACAAAATATTATCTGATACAATGTGAGTGAAAGATTAGCTATTTTGAGTACATTCATGAACCAGTATTCGACCCTGGCCCATAGGTTTTTAATCTTTGGACAGTGCCAAAACATGTGGATTAGGTCAGCTGCCTGAAGTGAACATTTTGGACATTTACAAAATCCCATGTTGGCACACTTGAATCCTCTCTTTGGGGTAAAGTATGCCCCATGCAGGAGTTTGACGTGCGCCTCTCTCCAGGTTGCAGATAGTGTTACTTGCGAGATTTTCTTAATTGACAATTGAATAGTGTTTATTTCAATATTGTTTTGTGGAATTAATTCATTCCAATAAGCGACCAAGTTTGCCCGTATCGAGGCTCCTTTATTTATGCTCAGGAGATGATAACACGGTGCAATTGACAAATGACCATTTCTTGTCAAAGCTAGCCAGTTCTCCAATGTACCCAGTCCCCATTCCCAGCCCACTTTTTTAACCAAGTCTTGGACAAAATGCCTTAATTGCAAATATGCAAAAAAGTCCTTATTAGACAGATCAAAATCTATTTTTAAGTTCTGGAATGATTTAATACATTTCCTTTCTTTATCTATAATTTGAAGTACCTTTGTTAGTCCAGCCGTGTGCCATTTTCTGAAAACTTCCGAGTCTAAGCCTGCTTGAAAAGTAGGGTTGCCTATTATGGGTAAGATACAGTTATCCCGTATTTTTATGTTTTCACCCGTGAGGTATGGAGAGTAAATTGCTAAGTGTATTCTGTTTCACCTGTGTGTGTTAGCGGTATGCGTTTATGCTAGTACATTTGCATGGATTGATCTCACCATTTCGGTGGGTTTATCTTCATAATGCTGGGGCTGCTGTTCTTTCTAGCTGAGGTCTGATGAGGTTCGCTATATGGCTTGTCGCAGGTTTTGAGCTTCACTTATGTCTTGAAGTTGCCGCCTGTATCATAGGCCCCATTGAAGCCTCCAGATATACCGGTCCTAAATTAGTGGATTACTTCCCTCCGGTACACGGATCCTGTGCTCACATGTCCCTAGTACATATATCGACAGGTTGGAGTGTGACTTAGGTAAATAATCCTTTGTAGGGATCCGGTTCACGGAGCTCACTCAGGGTGCGGACATTTTCTTTGTTGGCCGGCTCCTAGTTCGACCCAAACATTTTTAATATAAAAAGTGTGCTCATTTTATTAATGGAAGTAAATTGGAAAGTTGTTCAAAATGGCATGCTCTATCTGAATAACGAAAGTTTATTTTTGACTTGAGTGTCCCTTTAAATGTAGAGTTAATTGACTTTCTTTTCTATTCTGGCTTTTAGTATTGTAATTAGAAAACAATTAGTTTGTTTTGCATTGGTAAGCAAATGAGAGGGCCCCACCCTGTTCTTCTGGAGGCTTTTTAAAGAAATCTTTATTAGCGGTGCTAGCTAGACATTTACTGACTTAACTATTGATCGTCGTCATGGCCCCTGGTTTCACACCATTTAGAAGGGGCTCTAAAATTAGTGAGGTCCAAACCAGTGATGAGTAGCCAGGGTCATTACATGACCAGCATATGAAGCTCCTGGGTTCCTCAGAAGTGTCACACTATACATTAATATGTGTGCAAGCACATACCTACAATGACCTAAACCCTGACCTAAATATGTAGAGCTTAGAGGAGAGAAGGGAAAGAGATGATATAATTGTAACTTTCAAGTATATATTAAGGGGCTTAGTAAAGCTTGTGTTGTGATTTTTTTTTTCTAAAAATAAAAAATTCAAGAAAAAGGGGTCATGATCTCAAGCTGAAGGTTAGTAGTAGCCAGGAGTAATTTGCAGAATCACTCATTCACAGAAAGGGTCATTTATTCATTAAATAAACTTTCACAAGACTTCAATAATGTCTCAGAAAAGCTTAAAGCTATCCTACAAACATGATAGGTGTATACTTTTAGGAAATATTGTTGGGCCTATGGCTCTTATCTGCAGTCAAAATTTATGCTTCTATATTTCTGTTTTTATATAGATCATGTTGGCACTTATTTCTGTGGAAATTAGTTTTAAATAATTCAGCCATGCATATGTCTATCTATAATTTGATTATTTTTTATTATTTTCTTTCTACCATGTCCATTTGACACACCATATATGCCTGTAGCCTCTCATAAGAAAAACAAAAGGTAAGCCTTTGCAAAACCCCACTCACAAAAGTATTTCAACTTATTTAATAATATTTTGAAGTGTAGGTATATATTTTCCTAATTGTTTGGCTAAAGGCTTTATTTTTATAAAAAAATTCAGAAATACTTTTTTTTTTTTTAGATTTTAATAAACAACATATGTAAATATTGATAACATTTTTCATATTGTATTATTATTATTATTATTATTCTTTATTTATAAAGCACCAACAGATTCCGCAGCACTGCCCATGAGTGCAAGGATAAAAGTACAGATACAGGGGGAATTAAGGGCGCTATTTCCATGGGAACTTGCAATCTAGATGGGTAGGAGGGTGGGAAACAGGAGGTGGGGACTGCAAAGGTGGGAATGATATTAGTAGGGAGATGAGGGCAACTGTTGGGTTAGTGAAGTTCATTTGTTAATGAGTTGGGTGATAAGCTTCCCTGAACAAAAAGGTCTTTAGGGAATGTTTAAAGGAGGAGAGGTTAGGGGAGAGTCTGACGGCTCGAGGAAGTGCGTTCCAGAGGGTTAGATCCGCACAAGAGAAGTCCTGTAGTCTAGCATGAGAGAAGGTGATGGTAGAGGATGCAAGATGCAGGTCATTGTTGGATCTTAGGGGGCAGGCTGGAGTATATTTGCTGATGAGTGAGGACAGGTACGGTGGGGCAGCATTGGTGAGGTCTTTGTAGGTCAGGGTGAGAATTTTGAATTTAATTCTGCTGTGGATGGGGAGCCAGTGCAGGGACTCACAGAGAGGTGCAGCAGAAACTGAGCATCGAGAGAGGTGGATTAGCCTAGCGGATGCATTTAGGATGGATTGAAGGGGATAGAGGAAGGAAAGAGGGAGGCCAGTTAGCAAGTTATTGCAATAGTCAAGTCGGGAAATTACCAGGGAGTGGATAAGCAGTTTAGTAGTTTTGTCACTCAGAAATTGACGAATTTTGGAGATATTGCATAGGTGGTTGCGGCAGGATGAAGAAAGCAGTTTGATGTGGGGAATGAAGGACAGATTTGAGTCAAGTGTGACTCAGAGGCAGCAGACTTGGGGTGATGGGGAGATATTGGTGCCGCCAACAGTGATGGAAACATTAGAAACTGTAGTAGAGTTAGAGGGGGGATTAGAAGTAGTTCGGTCTTGGCCATGTTTATTTTTAGGTGGTGAGAGGCCATCCAGGAGAAAATTCCAGATAAGCAGTCACTGATGTGAGACTTGACAGAAGGAGAGAGTGTAGGGGTGGAAAGGTAGATCTGGGTGTCATCAGAATAGAGGTGGTAGTTGAAGCCATAGCTGTTGATAAGTTTACCCAGTGAAGAAGTATAAATAGAGAAGAGTAGAGGACCCAGGACAGAGCCTTGAGGTACTCCAACAGACAGAGGCAATGGAGAGGAGGAGCTACCAGCAAAAGAGACGGAGAAGGATCTGTTAGAGAGATAAGAGTCAATCCAGGAGAGGGCAGTGTCACAGAGCCCAAGAGATTTGAGAGTCTGTAGGAGAAGGGGATGGTCAACAGTGTCAAAGGCAGCAGAGAGGTTAAGTAAGATGAGTATAGAGTAGCAGCCTTTGTTTTTAACAGGAAGGAAATTGTTAGTAACCTTGGTGAGGGCAGTCTCAGTTGAGTGTTGGGGACAGAAACCAGATTGCATGGGGGCAAACAGTGAGTTGGAGGACAGGAAGTGGGTTAGGCAATCGAAGACTAGTTTTTCAAGGATTTTTGAAGCTAGCAGGAGCAGTGATAGGGGGCATTAGTTCGCAGGAGAGTTGGGGTCAAGGGAGGGTTTTTTGAGGATGAGGATGAGCTTTGCATGTTTGAAGGAGGCAGGGAATGAGCAGGTAGAAAGGGATAGGTTGAATATGTGGGTAAGAGCCGGAGTGAGGGTGGGAGATAGAGAAGGTATTAGATGTGAAGGAATAGGGTCAAGTGGGCAGGTAGTGAGGTGTGAGGTCTCTTTTTAATAAAAAAAAGGCAACAGCTATCATACAAGTCTTGTAAGTACATTCCATTTCTTATTTATATTACAATTTTTATATAATATGACTAAAAATAAAATAAATCATAATATATTACTAATTTTCTGATAAACAAGGGAATTTAACATGCAATTTAACATGCAAATCAATACAAGTAACACTGCAAACATTTGTTAACTGATAATACAACACATAAGTAAGTCTAATTTAATGTAGCAATATTATATATCTATAGAAATCTATCATTTTCCAGCTTTATTGTAAAGGCTTAAGAAACAGATTTTCGTTCTGAACATTGATGTGATCGCTCTTGTACCTCATGTCTCTCAAACTTAAAAGAAAAAATTAAAAAAATTAAAAAATAAAGTATAGGACAGGTCACTTTTGTGCATGAAGATTGGTCCATTTCTCATCAAAATCAAACTACTGTGCCTCATCCATCAGAAAAACTTTAGGATAGAGTGGCAGGAAATTTAGCATAACTGAATTCTATTTACATTTGCTGCCAGTCTACAAAGTCATAGCGCCTTAAGTAACACATCCCTATATAAATATGTATATAGTGGTAATGATCTGGGAAAATTGCATGGCAACTGTAGCTGTCTCATCACTTGATATTCGAAGGATGGCCTCCAGAGTATTTATGGACCATACCTATTTTTTTTCTTGGCAACATCTTTGCAATGATAACGTTTATGTTTAACATAGCTAATATTTTATTTGTGCCTGCAAACACTACACACCATGTTGTCACAGATATTGGCCCATTTATTTTTAAAGAAGCACTAACTTAATTTTATGGTATCCCTAAGTGCTATTATTTGATTTTATGGTATCCCTAAGTGCTATTATTTGATTTTATGGTATCCCTAAGTGCTATTATTTAAAGCATAAACATATATTTTCAAATTTATATTTATGTTTGAAATAATATCAAGCAACTATTAAATCCCTTTTAAGATATCTACAATACTTGTACAAGACAATGTATATTTTGTCTTGAAGATGAGGTAAACCCCTCTAAACTCCATTCTAAATTAAACCCCCACTCTAAACTAACCCCACTAAATTACAAAAAAAATCTAATTTACAAAAAAAAAGTTGCTACATAAAAATAATAATCTAGAGTATCCAAAAAACAGCATTATACCTAAAAATAAACTACAAGGTACATAAAATAAAAAAACACCCAAAACAAAAAAACCTTAAACACTAAAACAAAATAAAAAAATTACAGTACAATAGCCCTTAAAACATTGCCCTAAAGTGATCAGCTCTTTTAAATTACAACCACCCCCCACCTCTACATCACAAGTAACCCCAAAAGTAACAAAATCTAACTAAAAAAAACCTAGACTAGAAAATAAAAGTAAAAATAAAAAACTATATTCTTCAAAATAAAAAACCCACCCCCAAAAAGCCCTAACACCAATAGGTAATCTAGCTCCTCTTTATCTGACGTTGGGACCTCTTCATTCAGTGTTCTGGTGCCGGGAGCCCCTCTTCACGCGGCGGAGGCAGACTTCAGTGGCCTCTTGCATTGCCTCTGCTCTGCAATCTTCTTCCATGCTTGGGCCTTCTTCATCCAGGCTCCAAGCTCTAGGCTCTGGGGGCCCATCTTCACAGACGTGGACTTTGGTCGCCTCTTTCTCTGCCTCGATTCTGCAATTTTCTGTTCTTTGGGCCCTCTTTTCTTAACCCTAGTCTTTATGCAGTCGCCGCCACACACTAAAATCCTAGAAGTCCGGAACCCCAATATATAGGGGTACCACTAAATTCTGAATCGCTGATTTTAAGTCAGTCAACCCCTATTGGCTTATTTAAACCAATTAATAGCAAGAAAGATTTTAATTTTAAATTCTAATCATCCAATAGAAAAGCATAATTATAATTTTAAATGTAAAACTTTCTTGCTTTTGGCTGATTCAAATCAACCAATAGGGTTTGACTGTAGACATGTGCATGGCGAAAAAATTCGGTTCGGTTCGGATCGATTCATATTTTTTCGAATTTCGTTTTTTTTTTTTTTATATTTTATTTCTTTATTGAATTTTTCCTTTAAAGAGGTACATCAGATGATACATAGTGAGAATACATTTAATATCATAATCCAAAGACTACAGATAATGCAAAATTCTTCCTAGGACCTCTATAACCAATCGCTAAAATTAACACTTAGCGAATAAAATTAACTAAACATTAACATTTTCAACAATTGCATCCTGCAGAGAATGACTACCCAAGTCTTGTCAAGTTTGCGGCATGAACATATGTTTGTATACTCTGAGTACATAGAATGTTGTGTTTTCCAGACGCCACTTATTGCCCCCTTATATGCTCATACTGGCGTAAAATATCTCAGACTGAGTTAAGTTAAAGACCAGCATATGATTCCCAGAAGAATAACATGTCGGTGTACATTGTTAACCTGTTTGTCTTAAAATAGGAATATCTCTCTCGCATCAGTGTTTCTTTTACTTTCTCCCTCCATCTACTTATTGTTGGGATTTTATCAGATCTCCATGAGGAGGCTATGAGCTGTTTGGCTACATTCAACATGATATGCCCCAAATTTCTTTTAATGGTACACTTAACATCGTTCAACATATTAAAGATGCATATTAGTGGATCCTGTGGGATATTGCCAGATAAAACTGTATTTATTTCTTTTATTATTTTCTTCCAAAATGGTTTGATTAACTCACAGGACCACCAAATGTGACCCATGTTACCTACTGCCTGTCTACATCTCCAGCATTTCTCAGTGGCTGAGGGGAATAAATATTTCAGTCTATTTGGTGTGAGATACCAACGAAACAATATTTTATAGTTAGTTTCTATTGCATGAGTTGTGTGAGCTGAGTGAGCTATGTTGTAAAATATCTTATTCCATGTTTTAGAATCCTGTGGCCCTGTGAGATCTCTTTCCCACCCTTTTATATATCTATGGGGCTTGGGGGCTGTGGACTCAAGTAGTAGTTTGTATGTGGTTGAAATAATATTTTTATGTGCAGTGTTATTAAAGCACATCTGTTCAAACGTTGTCAATTTTCTCAGAAAATTGGCCTTTTCTCTATGCGTGTAAATGTAATGGCTCGCCTGATGGTATCTCATCCATTGAGCGAAATACCCATTTCCTATGTCCAAGAGATCAGATCTTGGGGTTAGTTTCCCCAAATTGGTCATTAATGATACTGGGATGTAGCCTTTTAGACTAATGTTGTGACCTGAGCTATGTTCTAGACCCTCTATGAATTCGGGATTTGCCAGAATTGGTGTCAGCGGGGAGTAAGCGCTAGAAATGCCTTGATATCTATCCCGTATAAACTTCCAATCCCTAAGGGTGCTTAAGATAGTGGCAGTAAAGTTAGTATGAGGTTTGGACAGTAATTTAGGTAGCCAACATAACCCCCCTAGTTGTGATATTCCCGATATGTCATGTTCTAAATGTATCCAGTGTTTAGGTTCTTCTACTGAGTGCCTACTCCAGTCAATAATTCTTTGCAATGAGATTGCTTGTTTATATAAAGTTATATTGGGTACACCCAAGCCTCCCATATCTTTGTTTGCATACATGGACAGCATGTTTACTCGAGGGGGTCTTTTTTTCCAGATGAAACTGTGAATGACTTTTTGTAGCTTCAAAATGTATGTCTGTGTGTTAGGTAGTGGTAGCGTCTGCAAGATGTATAAGATCTTTGGTAGAAGTACCATCTTAACAGAATTTATTCTCCCGATCCAAGATATATTCTTAGCCAGCCATGTCGACGCCTGATTGGTGATTGTGTTTAGTAATTTGGAGTAATTAAATGTTCGAATGGAATCTATATTGTTCAGCAAGTGTACTCCTAGATATTTTATAGATTTCTGTTGTATCGCGAAGGGACTATGGGTCTGAATTAAGTTCTTGATATTGGTAGGTAAATTTAAGGGCAATAGTTCTGATTTATTGGCGTTTATTGAGAAGTTTGAAACCTCTCCATAATCTAAGAATTCTGATTGTACCGCGGAGAGAGAGTCAAGAGGGTTTACTAAGGTCAATAAAATATCATCTGCAAACATAGATAATTTGTATTCCTTATGATTGATATTTATTCCTGCTATATTGTTGTTTGATCTTATTTTACACGCCATCATTTCTAATGATAGGATGAACAATAGTGGGGAGAGTGGGCAACCTTGGCGAGTGCCGTTGCGTATTTCAAATTGTTCCGATAATGTACCATTTATTCTGATTTGGGCTGTGGGAAATGAGTAAAGGGCCATGACTCTGTTTATAAATGGAGGGGGAAACTTGAACTTATGAAGAGTGGATTCTAGAAAGGTCCAGTCTAACCTATCGAACGCTTTCTCAGCGTCAGTGGAAAGCATAACTGATGGTATGGTCTTGGTATTTATATAATCTAATAAGTTTAGTAGTTTAACCGTGTTGTCTTTCGCCTCTCTCCGTGGTACAAACCCCACCTGATCTGGCGAAATCAAATGTGGTAATAATTTATTAAGTCGGGCTGCTAGTACTTTGGCATAGACCTTAAGGTCTATATTCAGTAGCGATATGGGGCGGAAATTCGCTGGAGTGTCAGGTTTTTTGCCTGGCTTAGGGAGTATAGTGATAACTGCTTGTAACATGGTGTCTGGAAGTGTACCCCCATTGTCAATCTGATGAAAAGTTTCTAACATGTGAGGTGATAATAGGTGCGAGAATAATTTATAATAAGAGCCCGAGAATCCATCCGGTCCCGGAGCCTTCTCAGGCTTCAGAGACCTAATAGCCTCTATGATCTCTTTGTGAGTTAGCTGGGCCTTTAACATCTCACTATCTGACTCAGAGATTTCTGGAGCCTTGATTTTGTCCATGTAATTTGCACATTTGGTTTCGTGATCTGAAACTAATCTATTTGGATAGAGATTGTATAGGGTGTGATAGTAGTTTTTAAAGATCTCAGCTATGCGTTTGGTATCTTCCACTCTTTCCCCTTTTTGGTTGTTTATTGAATAAATATAAGTTTTTGTTTGTTTAGATTTTAGTGATCTGGCTAGTTGACGTCCCGGTTTATTGGCATCATGATAGAATCTCTGCTTAAGTTTAAATGCTGCTGTCTGTGCTTTGATATGTAAGTGAGATTGCAGCTTAGATCTATAGAATTTTAGTTGTTGTAGGACTTTTTCATCTTGTGGGTGTATTTTATGAAGGTAGTCTAAATGCTCTAACTCCTTGGTGATATGTGTGTATTCTTCTCTCTGTTGTTTAAGCTTATTAGCTCGTAGTTTAATTAGAGTGCCCCTAATGTAGCTCTTGTGAGCCTCCCACACCATGGCAGGTGCCACATCCCCCTTAGCATTTTGTGTGAAATATTCCCTGATTTCCTTTTCTAAGGTATGACATATCATCGGGTCTAGTAATAAGGTTTCATCTAACCTCCATGTAAAATCCTTTATGGGAGCTGAGGGCCAATCTATGACACATCTAACCATAGAGTGATCTGACCACGCTGTGTGCGTGATGGATGTTGATTTAGCGTTTGCCAGGATTATGTGGTCTAGTAAAATAAAGTCTATTCTTGAGTATGTTTTATTCGGATTAGAAAAGAATGTGTAATCTCTACGTTCAGGGTTTGCAATTCTCCAAGGGTCGTGTAAACTGAAGGATCTTAAAAAATTCCCTGTTGATTTAAGTGTGCGTTTTGCAATTTGTATGTGCGGGTTTGAGCTATCCAAATTAGGATTAAGCGGTAAATTAAAATCTCCTAAAACTATCAGCTGACCTTTGTGGATGTCCTGGAGTAGAGGGACTATAGCTTTGAAGAATAATGCTTGTTTGTGGTTTGGAGCATATAAGTTCACAATAGTTACCAATTTATTGTATAGTATGCCATTAATGGCTAAGAATCTGCCCTCTGTGTCTTTCTTCTGAGCTATTAATTTGAAAGGTATGGAATTACGTATTAGAATGCTGACACCATTTATTTTTTTGTTCTTGTGTGCGCTATAGAAGTGTTGGGAGAAACAGCTATGGAGATATTTGGGTATAGACCCTCTCTTAAAATGAGTTTCTTGCAGGCCTACTATCTCCCCCCCTTTTTGTACTATATCTCTAAGGGCCATTGATCTCTTGGATGGGGAGTTGAAACCTTTTACATTTTGTGTTGCAAAATGGACAGTGGCGTCTGTTACTCTATTACCTTTATCATACATAAGTTTTGTCATCTGGTGGACTTATCCATCTGTTTAAGGAAGCATCTCTGCAGGTAAACTCCTAAAATCAAACTAAAAACATAAACATCAAACATTTTAAAAACTTTAACCTTACATCTAAAGAGGGAAATGACTGAAAGATTCCTTTTTTGGAATCATTCAGCCCACAAAGTGCGAGCAGTTTCATTACTTCTTACGACCTACATTTACTATAACAAGGACTTAGTTATTGTATGTTCGGAACTATACATTTTTAGAAACCTAGAACAGACAAAAGAAACAACTAGTAATATTCATACTGTCATCGCCATTTTCCGGCTAATAACGTTTGGTTATGCAACCTACATCTAGCAAAGGATACATGCCTATACACATACTCAGCCCATGCGGGCTCTAGAGTCTGAAGGTGGTATGAGTGTTTTCAGTCTTTTGTTGCGGACTGTTTGCCACTCCCTACGTTGTGCTAAGGGAGAGGCAAGAGGGTCCCCTGCTGGGGCAATACTTTGTCTTGTGTCAGAGTCAATTAACGGTGGAGGTATTTCCAACTTTCTGCAGCATTCTTCAATTTCCTCAGGTGAGGAACAGCTCGCCCTTCTGTTCTTCCAAATGATGAGCAACTGAAATGGATGACCCCATCTGTAAGGGATATTTCTAGCCTGTAGGTGTTTCGTCAATGGAGAAAGTTCTTTTCTTCTGGCTAGTGTTCTGGATGATAAATCTGCAAAAAACTGAAGGGTGCTGCCATCTTTCTGGATGGGACGTTTGTCTCTCGCTGCTTTCATGAGCTGCTCTTTTAGCTGGTATTCTGTGATTCTTATAATCACATCTCTGGGAGGTGCAGATTCTGGAGGCTTTGGCCTAAGGGCCCGGTGCGCTCTGTCTATACCAATTATTGAGTTGTCTGCTGGGTCTCGAAGTTGTGAGAACAGAGCTTGCAAATAGTCATTTAATGCTGAGGCCTCTATTTCTTCTGGAATACCACGTATTCTGATATTTTGTCTTCTGGACCTGTTCTCTATGTCCTCGATTTTATCTTCCATCTGTTTGATGGTTTGGTCTTGTTGTTCTAACTGGTTGTGAACATTTGTGAAGTAGGCATTATGTTCTTGAGCAGTATCTTCTAAAGTATTGACTCTGGTACCAATCTCTTTTAAGTCTCTTTTCAGTTCTGAAATTTCATCTTTTATGCAGTGCTTCACCTGAGAAATCAATGCAGAGAAATCTTGTTTTGAGGGTATAGAAGACAGCACAGACTGTGGCACAGACATCATATTTTCTTCTTCCTCAGAACCTAGGTCTGAAGTATCTGATGAAATATGTGATCTTTGCGATGCTGTGGGGGTTTCTTTTGATATCTGGGGTGTAGAGGACTTGAAATAGTCATCCATGGAAGGATTTGCTTGTCCGCTTCCCTTGTTTTGCTTTGCTTTTGATATGCTTTTTCTAGGAGACATTTTGGCTGTGTTTGCCCTGGAGCAGTGAGCTTATCTGGAGTGTGATGATATATAAGATATACTCCACTTGGTCTTAGCTGCCTTTACATATAACTCATAGGAAAGGAAGACACAATAAAGCAAAGTAGATGGTGTGCAAAAAGTTAGTGCTGAAGTATAGACTCTGATATCATGGAATATTAACAGTTAACATTGATGTGTTTATATCCAAGACAAGATTCACTCTTCCTCATAATCAGCTTTCATGGTATGACCACTAAATGTGATGTAGTGTAAAATACTCAGATTGCCCAGGCACGTTATAATCAGACAGTTCACTGAGTATGCATCTCCTTTCGTATGTGCCTGTTCTGTATATAATGAAGCTTTCAATGTGCCTGCTGTCCCTAATTTGTTTGATTACCAGTGTATTCTTGCTCTGGAAGGTCTTAGGGGTTTCACAGGCTGAACCGCAAGTTTAGCTTAGAACCGCTGTTTAGCAAATAAATACTTGTAGGTACCTTTTATTTTTGGTGATCTGCTTCTGATTATGAGAAGGGTGTTTTAGTCTGTCTCTCTCCTGTTCCGGTTATCCGTTTAGTGTACTGTGTCATAAGATCATGTTCAGGGAGGCTTGTTATAATAAGTGCGTATGTGCTTTTAAAATGGCGGCCGCCATCATTCTCTATGCCTCTCTGCCCGTTACTCACTCTGAGAATTTTTGTAACAGCGGTAAAATTCCCCGGCTAGCAGCATTACCTCATGATCTTCCACCGGATCGATGTGGTGATGTGTTGGGGAGTTCCTCTGATAGCTCAGTACTTTTTGAGCTGTTTGCACACGTTATTCCAGCCAGTAGGTGTTAATGGTGGCGAAATGGTCAGCGGCCGCTCATCAATTCATTTTTAAGCTTAGACCTTGATTAAGCACCTCCGGTCAGTGCAATCAAGGTGATATGCAAGGTCTATGATGGTTTAAGGGCACTAATGTGGGCTTAGACACCGGAGCTCACCTAATGTGCGGCCATCCTCATTCAGTGCCGGCTCCGCCACCCGTGTGAATACTATTTTTAAGCTCACTATGAGACAGAGGTAGCTCAGGGATTTTGTAAGTCTCGAATTTCGTTTTGGATCAATTCGAATTCGGAAAAATTTGAATCAATTCGGTTCGGATTCGTTTCGGATTCATTCGTATTCGAATAAATTCGTCTGGATTCGGTTTTAAACTGAAATTCGGAATTTCGGCAATTGTTAGGTGGGATGTGCTGTGTATTAGACTAGTATTATGTACTATATATTAGGTATAACCCATAGCAGAGTGATATAACCTAATATACTGTAAAATACTAGTGCAATCCATGGCCATCCGAATCTACCAAATAAATCTGAACTAATTCGGATTTATTCGGTAGATTCGGCACTATTTTAATAGATCCGATCCGAATCCGAATCCCGAATTTTACGAATTCTGCCAAATTTCCGAATCGATCATTTCTAATTGACTGCATGAAGACCAGGGCACAGAGAAGAGAGTGGAAGAACCGAAGATTACAGAGTGGAGGCGGTGGAAGTGGGCGCCAATGTCCGCCATGAAGTTGGAATGAAGTTGGCCCTGAAGTTGAAGAAGATTGTGGAGTGGAGGTGGCAGAAGAGGCTGCCAAGTCTGCCAAGTCTGCATATGCCGACGAGAAGATGAGCTATTTTTATTAAAAAATGGAGAAATACTTTAGATTATTTTATTTTAATAAATAACATATGTAAATATTGATAAAAATGTTCATATTGTATGATCTAACGTCTCTTTTTTTAATAAAAAAAAAGACAAAAGGTATCATCCAAGTCTTGTGAGTACATTACATTTCTTATTTATATTACAATTTTAAATGATATGGCTAAAATTATGAAAAAAATTTTTAAATAAAATAAATCATAATATATTACTAATTTTCTGATAAACAACTGGAATTTAACATGCAAGAAATAAAAACAGTTTTTTCCTTATTGAGGCTAAAGCAAATCAATACAAGTAAAACTGCAAACATTTGTTAACTGATAACACAACACATAAGTAAGTCTAATTTTATGTAGCCATATTATAAATCTATAATTTTCCAGTTTTATTGTAAAGGCTTAAAGGACCAGTCAACACATTAGATTTGCATAATCAACAAAATGCAAGATAACAAGACAATGCAATAGCACTTATTCTGGACTTCAAATGAGTAGTAGATTTTTTATAACAAATTTTAAAGTTATGTATATTTCCACTCCCCTTATACCATGTGATAGCAATCAGCCAATCACAAATGCATATACGTATAGTCTGTGAATTCTTACACATGCTCAGTAGGATCTGGTGACTCAAAAATTGTAATTATATAAGACTGTGCACATTTTTTTTATTTATTTTTTTTTATTTTTAGTTTCAAATGCTTTATTGTTATTGCTCAACATTTACATCTTGTCAACACAGAATATAAGAGAAAAGGACAAAAAAGAAAGAACAGAGTGGTTACATGTTGCTCTTATAAAGAAACATTCATATTTCATTCCAATTGCATCTAGGTCTTTGTTATGTTCACCTCAGTATAGCTCTATCTGTAGTCTGTTACGTCCTTATGTGAGGTGACATAAATATATATGTGAATATGAAGTTTTATCTAAATGTTGAGCTTTTTCTCATTCTTTCCCTCTCTTTAAACGGAGAGAGAAATAAATATAACAGAAGAACACAAAAGGCAAAAATAGCAAAACAAGAAAACTTACTTGGAAGCGAAATAAAATAGAAATACAGTCCCCTGTTATTAAGGGACTTCGTCTGCTGCGCTCCACAGGGCATTAAATAGGTGGGGCTGTTTATCCCCTTGTTTGGGGCTCTGTTGGTCTCTCGTCACTCTCTCTCTTTGCTGTTTAGGTCTTGGTAGGATCGTAATAAAACGTTAACACAAAGGTATAAAAGTTTATGCCCATCTTTCTTTCTAGAACTCAGCTGTGTTGTTAAATGTAGCAAATATGTATTATGATTCTAGTGTGCTTGTCTTATATCCGCCCTAGATCCCTCTATCACCTCATCCCATAAGAATCTGACCTCCGCCAGAAGATTTAGCTTGTTCCTTCTCTGATAGCCATATTCTTCCAATACCAGTATATCAGTTACCCTTTCTTTCCATGTACATATCAAGGGTGGTGTCTGGCTCTTCCAATTCAGGGCGATTAATGCTTTTGCTCCTGACATTCCCAAATGTAAAAGAGTGCGTCTGAGGGTGCATGTTATCTTTGTTGTGTCATTCAGTAGTGCCACGCTGGGTGTTAGTGTGAACTCGGGTGTTAATATCTGCCTGAAGTGTCTCTCTATGTCTAACCAGAAATCTTTAAGTCTCCCACAATTCCACCACATATGGAGGTAAGTGCCCTTCTCTTCGCATCCTCTCCAACATCTGTCGCTAACACCTGGGTAGATTGAATGTGACCTTGAAGGGGTTAGGTACCACCTCATGATGACTTTAAAATTCAATTCTAATAATTGTGATGATGTTGAAATTTTCTTAGTATTTTTAAAGATCCTCATCCATTCTTCCTCTGTTATGTTATGGTCTAGTTCTTCTTGCCACTTAGATGTATATGTAGGCAAGTTCCGAGTGTGTTCAGATTGTATTAGTCTTTTTGAGATAGAGAGTGTGTGTCTGATCTCTTCTGTGTTAGAACAGAGTGTTTCGTAAGGGGTTAATTCTCTTAGGAACTCTTGTTTATGTGGGGAGGTATGAATAAAATGTGCCAGTTGTGAATATTTTAACCAGGTAGAATATCTACCTTCTGCAACTGTCATTAAGTTTTCTCTATTGTCTAGTTTTCCCTTTCTTATGAACCTTGTCAAAGGTGTGGAATAACCCCATTCTTGGGTCCTTTGTTTTCCTTTATCTAAACCCCCCACTAACTCTGCGTTAATAGGGATAGGGAATAGAGGAGAGCGCACCCCCGAAATATGCTTCTTTCGTGCGATAATGCTATCCCAGGTATCAAAAGTATGTTTATGTATTGCTAATTCTGTACATTGAGGGGGTCTCAATTCTTTTGGTACCCAACAGAGCGCCCCCACCTCTGGGACCCTCAAGATATGGGAATCTATCGCCACCCATGCCTTTGTGTCCCTAGATCTATGCCAGTCTAAAATCCTTTGTAATGTGACTGCCTCATGATAATCTGCTATGTGTGGGACCCCCAGACCTCCATTTTCTGGCCTCCTATACATATTTTCTCTATTGATTCTAGGCTTACTTTTGTTCCAGATAAATGAGTTGATGTGTCTCTGTAACTGGGGTATATACCACTTAGGGATAGGGATGGGGAGGGCCTGTATTATATATAATATTCTGGGTAATGTTGTCATTTTTATACTCTGTATGCGTCCCCACCATGTGATTGGTTTCGCTGCCCAAGTGCCTAAGTCCTGTTGTATGTTTCGTGCCAGTGCAAGATAGTTATCATTAAACAGCTGTGATGTGTTAGAGGAGAGTTGTACTCCGAGGTATTTTAGGGATTTCTTTTGTATTTTTAAGGGGCAAGTATCTGTTATTAGTTGGAATCTTTGTGGCGTCAAGGATACATTCATAATCTCTGATTTTTGTGTATTAACCAGGAAGCCCGAGAAACTTCTGAAATGTTTGATTTCCTTCAGGGTCTCTGGTACAGAGAGTTGGGGATTTGTGAGTGTGAACAGCACATCATCTGCATATAATGCGATTTTAAAGTTATGTGGGCCGATGTTAATGCCATGGATCTTTTGGTTTTGTCGGATGTGTGCAGCAAATACCTCCATTGACAGGATAAATAGGATTGGGGACAGGGGACATCCCTGTAGTGTCCCGTTTTGGATGTTAAAGGGGGCGGACAGCATGCCATTCGCTTTCACTTTGGCACTGGGTTGTGTATATAATTGGAGGATACGCGTTATCATTTTCGATCCGAATCCTAGTGCTACTAGCGTCTCTTTTAGGAATGCCCAATTAATGCGATCAAACGCTTTCTCCGCGTCTATGGCTATCAAGATCGTGGGGATGTTGTGTGATTTGGCATAAGTAGTTAATGTTAGGGCTCTAATAATATTGTCCCTTGCTTCCCTCCCCGGGACAAATCCCACTTGGTCTGAATGAATGAGTTGTAATAATACTTTATTTATCCGGTTGGCTAGTATTTTGCCTAATATCTTGATATCGTAGTTTACGAGGGATATAGGTCTGTAGCTGCTTGGTTCGGTGAGTGGTTTGTTGGGCTTAGGTATAACTGATATATGCGCTAATAGCATTTCGCGTGGGAGGTGATGATTATCATCCAGTGCTTGGAACAATTTTAGTAGATGTGGAGCTAATATATGTTTGAATGCTTTATAGTATGAATTAGTAAAACCATCCGGCCCAGGGCTTTTACCTGACGGTAAATGTTGGATTGCTGTTAGGATCTCTGTTATAGTGATGGGTGATTCCAGTTCCTCCCTGTTAACATTCGGCAGCTGTGGTAAGTTTGCCTGTCTAATGTATTCTTTCATGTGTTCTTGGTGTTCGGCAGTGTTGTTAGTGTCTAAGTTATAGAGTGCTTCGTAGTAAGATCCAAAATGGTTAGCTATGTGTTTGCTATCTACGACCTCCACTCCCTCTGTTGTTACTAGTTTGTGTATTTGTGACGATACCTTTTGGTTTCTTAACATTTTAGCAAGTAGCGCTCCTGTCCTATTTCCTTCATAATAATACATCTTTTTAATTCCAAGGGCTTTCCTCTGTGCCTCTTTAGTTAAGACTGCATTTAGTTCCTTCCTGGTTTCTGTTAGTTGTTTGAAGGATGTTGAGTCCTTTGGGTTATTTTTATGTGCACATTTTTTTTAATGTAAGTAAATTGGAAAGTTGTTTAAAATGACATGCTGTATCTGAATCATGAAAATTTAATTTAACCGGAGTGTCCCTTTAAGTAACAGATTGTCTTTCTGAGCCTTGATGTGATCGCTCTTGTACCTCATGTTTCTCAAACTAAAAGAAAAAATAAGTAAAAAGTAAGTGTAGGAACAGGTCACTTTTGTGCATGAAAATTTGTCCATTTCTCATAAAAATCAAACTACTGTGCCTCATCCATCAGAAAAACCTTAGGATAGAGTGGCAGGAAATGCAGCATAACTGAATTCTGTTTACTTTCTCTGCCAGTCTACAAAGTCATAGCACCTTAAGTAACACATCCCTATATAGATATGTATATAGTGGTAATGATCTGGGAAAGTTGCATTGCAACTGTGGCTGTCTCATCAATTCAAAAGTTTAAAAGATGGCCTCCAGAGAATTTCTGGACCGTGCCTATTTTTTCTTGGCAACATCTTTGCAATGATAACATATAAGTTCAACATAGCTAATATTTTGTTTGTGTCTGCTAACACTACACACCATGTTGTCCCAGACATTGGCCCATTTATTTATTTATTTTTAAGAAACACTAACTTAATTGTATGCTATGGCAAATGTTATGTCATGGTGTTGTTAAATTAGCTTTAATTAATGTTATATTTTCTTTGTGGGTAAATGTGTGTCCTCTGATTATGTCAATAGATTTTTTTTAATCAATTGTGTTCTCTCCCTCCTCTTGCATTGATGACTCCCTACATTAACTATATTTTTTGTTTTCCATGTATACCTTCATATCTAACATCACTATTTGTTTTGGTTTTGACAACATTTATGTCCCCTCCCCTTACTTTTACTCTCTCTTTGGCCACCATTGACACTACCCACACTTCTCCCCCTTGGACTCTCCTACCTTCCTCCACTGTCCCTTGCTTTCTCTTTGACAGTCTTGATAATGAAACTTGTCTGCTCTCCCAACCTGTTCTCTCTCATGTCTGAATCAATCTGAATCTAACATGGATGCTTTACATAACATTTTATATAGTGTGTAACTTGTAGAAGCCACATATATATACATGTATGTTCATAGATATCACGCTGGTGTTTTTTTAAATACTTTTTATTAAAAGTTAATAGGCTTTTACTTTTCCTGGAGTCTTCATAATATCTGTCAAGAATATTGTCACAGTTCAGTGAGCTGGGACACTGCAAGATCCCAGCAGACGTATTTAGCACGATCCATTCATTGTGCCAACAATTTTGTGAGTATATTTTCCTCTATATACACATTTGTGGGGATATTATCACAGCTATTTGCACTAGGAAGCACCCTTTGTTTTTTGTACCATTTATAACAGCATTAGCTATTTTCATTTAATAGTGCAACACACGAAAATCAATACAAATCCTGATCATTGTGTGTTGCACTATTACGCAAATCTATCCAGCTCTGAAAAGAGACAAATTCGTTTTTCAGAGGCCATATTTGGCATCTATTGAAATGAATAAACGTGGAATACACATGTCTAGAAAGTAATCATTTTAAACTTAAAATTTTAATTTTTCCCCACAGATAGGGGGCGCGATCCGATATACGGAGAAACCTGCGCCGCCCATAGTTTCAGCTCGCAACTCGAGCTATCTTATATACGGCGCCGTCAGATGCTAAAGTGCCATAAGTCTGACAAACTAGCGATGTCCAGAAATCTGCGTAAGTACAAATTTCTGGAGTCGCCAGTGACTTACGGCACTTTAGAAACTGCCGCCGCATAAAAAACTGACTAAGTTATAAAATCACCCGTTACTGTCTAACACGCCTCCCAAACATAGCCCGGCACGTATACCCCTCTATCTGCAATCCCCCCTCTCAATCCTAATAATAAATATATTAGCCCCTAAACCGCCGCACCCGGACCCCGCCGCCAGCTACATATGTCTTACCCCCTAATCTGACCCCCATACACCGCCACAAGCTACATTAAATGTTTTACCCCTAATATGAGCCCCCTACCCCACCGCCGCCCATAGTTTCAGCTCGCAACTCGAGCTATCTTATATACGGCGCCGTCAGATGCTAAAGTGCCATAAGTCTGACAAACTAGCGATGTCCAGAAATCTGCGTAAGTACAAATTTCTGGAGTCGCCAGTGACTTACGGCACTTTAGAAACTGCCGCCGCATAAAAAACTGACTAAGTTATAAAATCACCCGTTACTGTCTAACACGCCTCCCAAACATAGCCCGGCACGTATACCCCTCTATCTGCAATCCCCCCTCTCAATCCTAATAATAAATATATTAGCCCCTAAACCGCCGCACCCGGACCCCGCCGCCAGCTACATATGTCTTACCCCCTAATCTGACCCCCATACACCGCCACAAGCTACATTAAATGTTTTACCCCTAATATGAGCCCCCTACCCCACCGCCACCTACATTAACTATATTACCCCCTAATATGATCCCCCTACCCCGCCGCCACCTATTTAAACTATATTACCCCCTAATATGATCCCCCTACACCGCCGCCACCTATTTAAACTATATTACCCCCTAATATGATCCACCTACACCACCGCCACCTATTTCAACTATATTACCCCCTAATATGATCCCCCTACACCGCCGCCACCTATTTAAACTATATTACCCCCCTAATATGATCCCCCTACACCGCCCGCCACCTATTTAAACTATATTTCCCTCTAATATGATCCCCCTACACCGCCGCCACCTATTTAAACTATATTAACCCCTAATGTGAGCCCCCTACACCACCGCCACATATATTATATGTACTACCCCCTAATCTGACCCCCCTTACACCGCCGCCACCTATATTAAAATTATTAACCCCTAATCTAATCCCCCTATACCGCCGCCACTTATATTAAATTTATTAACCCCTAAAATACAAAAATTTCCCTATCACTAAACCTAAGTCTAACCCTACAAATAGCCCTGAAAAGGGCCTTTTGCGTGGCATTGCCCCAAAGTAACCAGCTCTATTACCAGCCCCTAAAAGGGCCTTTTGCGGGGCATTTCCCCAAAGTAACCAGCTCTATTACCAGCCCTTAAAATGGCCTTTTGCAGGGCATTGTCACAAAGTAATCAGCTCTTTTACTTGTAATCTAATCCCCCTACACCGCCGCCACCTATCATAAATGTATTACCCACTAATCTAATCCCCCTACACCGCAGCCACCTATAATAAATGTATTACCCCCTAATCTAATTCCCCTACACCGCCGCCACCTATATTAAATATATTAACCCCTAATCTGACCCCCCTACACCGCCGCCACCTATATTAACTATATTAACCCTAATTATATTAGGGTTAATATTGTTAATATAGTTATTATATTATATATATATTAACTATATTAACCCTATCTAACTCTAACACCCCTAACTTAATTATTATTAAAATAAATCTAAATAATATTAATAATATTAACTAAATTATTCCTATTTAAATCTAAATACTTACCTATAAAATAAACCCTAAGATAGCTACAATATAATTAATAATTACATTGTAGCTATTTTAGGGTTTATATTTATTTTACAGGTAACTTGGTATTTATTTTAACTAGGTACAATAGCTATTAAATAGTTAATAACTATTTAATAGCTACCTAGTTAAAATAATTACCAAATTACCTGTAAAATAAATCCTAACTTAAAGGGCCACTGTAAGTAAATATTTTCTATGCCTGTTACTAACTAACTACCCCAAATACACTTTTTATCAATAGCATTTCATTAACATATCTCTACCGTATATCAGAAATCTTGTCTGCAAATGAAATTGTTTTCCAAACCCACTCCGTGGGTATCCTTTGCTCTGTACCAATCAGTTTACAATACCTAGGTTTCAAAATGGCGCTTTAAACACAATTTAATTGGTTTAAGTATTTTGAACACGCAGTGCTGAAAATAGTGGGCAGGATAACGTGACATCATCAGTGAATAAAAGATATAACTTTTATAACGTTATGAAACTTTGTTTTGGAGAAAATATAGGTCAGTAGGATTAAATTAATGTTTATTAACTTTAATATGTTAGTTGTTTGGCTTAAAAATTATAACAGAAAGTAATCCTTTAAGTTACAAATACACCTACACTATCAATAAATTAATTAAACTACAAATATCTAAACTAAAATACAATTAAATACACTAAACTAAATTACAAAAAACCCCCCACTAAATAACAAAAAAAAAGATAATTACACCTAATCTAAGCCCCCTAATAAAATAACAAAGCCCCCCAAAATAAAAAAATTCCTTACCCTAATCTAAATTACAAAAAGTAATCAGCTCTATTACCAGCCCTTAAAAGGGCCTTTTGTGGGGCATTGCCCCAAAGTAATCAGCTCTTTTTACCTGTAAAAAACAAAAGAACTACCCCCCCATTACAACCCACCACCCACATACCCCTACTCTAACCCACCCAATCCCCCCTTAAAAAACCTAAGTCTAATCCCCAAGTGCTCCTTACCTGTCCTGAAGACCGGCAGAGAAGGTCCTGTTCCAGGCGGAGAAGTCTTCTTCCAGGCGGCGACCTCTTCTTCTTCCAGGATCCAGCTGGCGCGGAGCGGAGGAGTTGAAGACCGATAACCGTGGAGCTGAAGACCATCCATCTGGAACTGAAGACCGGCGATGCTGGAACTGAAGATCGGTGACACTGGACTGAAGACCGGAGCCGGAGCATGGAGGATCCTCTTCATACGATCGCTGCCGTACACTGAATAGGAATTCAAGGTACGCGATTAAAAATTGCGTCCCTTGAATTCCTAGTGGCTGATTTGAGCCTTCAAATTCAAATCAGCCAATCGGATGTGAGCTACTTTAATTCTATTGGCTGATTTGAATAGCCAATAGAATAAGAACTACTGTAATTCTATTGGCTATTCTAATCAGTGTACAGCGGCGATCATATGAAGAGGATCTTCCACGCTCCGGCTTTGGTCTTCAGTTCCAGTGTCGCCGATCTTCAATTCCAGCATCGCCGGTCTTCAGTTCCAGATGGACAGTCTTCAGCTCCGTGGTCAGCGGTCTTCAACTCCTCCGCTCCGCGCCGGCTGGAACCTGGAAGAAGAAGAGGTCGCCGCCTGAAAAAAGACTTCTCCGCCTGGAACAGGACCATCTCCGCCGGTCTTCAGGACAGGTAAGGAGCACTTGGGGGTTAGACTTAGGTTTTTTTAAGGGGGGATTGGGTGGGTTAGAGTAGGGGTATGTGGGTGGTGGGTTGTAATGGGGGGGGTTGTTCTTTTTTATTTACAGGTAAAAGAGCTGATTACTTTGGGGCAATGCCCCACAAAAGGCCCTTTTAAAGGCTGGTAATAGAGATGATTACTTTTTGTAATTTAGATTAGGGTAGGGAATTTTTTTTATTTTGGGGGGCTTTGTTATTTTATTAGGGGGCTTAGATTAGTTGTAATTAGCTTAAAATTCTTGTAATCTTTTTTTATTTTTTGTAATTTAGTGTTTGTTTTTTTGTAATTTAGTTTAGTGTATTTAATTGTATTTTAGTTTAGATATTTTGTAGTTTATTTAATTAATTTATTGATAGTGAAGGTGTATTTGTAACTTAAGTTAGGATTTATTTTACAGGTAATTTGGTAATTATTTTAACTAGGTAGCTATTAAATAGTTATTAACTATTTAATAGCTATTGTACCTAGTTAAAATAAATACAAAGTTACCTGTAAAATAAATATAAACCCTAAAATAGCTACAATGTAATTATTAATTATATTGTAGCTATCTTAGGGTTTATTTTATAGGTAAGTATTTAGATTTAAATAGGAATAATTTAGTTAATATTATTAATATTATTTAGATTTATTTTAATAATAATTAAGTTAGGGGTGTTAGAGTTAGATAGGGTTAATATAGTTAATATATATAATATAATAACTATATTAACTATATTAATCCTAATATAATTAGGGTTAATATAATTAATATAGGTGGCGGCGGTGTAGGGGGGTCAGATTAGGGGTTAATATATTTAATATAGGTGGTGGCAGCGTTGTAGGGGGATTAGATTAGGGGGTAATAGATTTATTATAGGTGGCGGCGGTGTAGGGGGATTAGATTAGGGGGTAATACATTTATTATAGGTGGCGGCAGTGTAGGGGGATTAGATTACAGGTAAAAGAGCTGATTACTTTGTGACAATGCCCCCACAAAATGCCCTTTTAAGGGCTGGCAATAGAGCTGGTTACTTTGGGGCAATGCCATGCAAAAGGCCCTTTTCAGGTCTATTTGTAGGGTTAGACTTAGGTTTAGTGGTAGGGAAATTTTAGTATTTTAGGTGTTAATAAATTTAATATAGGGTGGCGGCGGTAATAGGAGGATTAAATTAGGGGTTAATAATTTTAATATAGGTGGCGGCAGTGTAAGGGGGTCAGATTAGGGGATAGTACATTTAATATAGGTGGCGGCAGTGTAGGGGGCTCACATTAAGGGTTAATATAGTTTAAATAGGTGGCGGCGGTGTAGGGGAATTATATTAGGGGGTAATATAGTTTAAATAGGTGGCGGCGGTGTAGGAGGATCATATTAGGGGGTAATATAGTTTAAATAGGTGGCGGCGGTGTAGGGGGTTAGATTACAGGTAAAAGAGCTGATTGCTTTGTGACAATGCCCGCAAAAGGCCCTTTTTAGGGCAGGTAAAAGAGCTGATTACTTTGGGGCAATGCCCCGCAAAAGGCCCTTTTAAGGGCTGGTAATAGAGCTGGTTACTTTTGGGCAATGCCACGCAAAAAGCCCTTTTCAGGGCTATTTGTAATTTAGTTTAGGGTAGGGACATTTTAGTATTTTAGGGGGTAATACATTTATTATAGGTGGCGGCAGTGTCGGGGGATTAGATTAGGGGTTAATCATTTTAATATAGGTGGCAGCGGTGTAGGGGGATTAGATTAGGGGGTAATATAGTTAAATAGGTGGCGGCGGTGTAGGGGGCTCACATTAGGGGGTAATAATTTTAATATAGATGGCGGCGGTGTAGGGGGATTACATTAGGGGTTAATAATTTAAATGTAGGTGGCGGCGGTGTAGGGAGATCACATTATGGTGTTAGACATTTAATGTAGGTGGCGGCGGGGTCCGGGAGCGGCGGTTTAGGGGTTAAACACTTTATTAGGGATGCGGCGGGGGATCGCGGTTGACAGGTAGATAGACATTGTGCATGAATTAGGCGTTAGATTTTATTTTGCAGACAGTTTAGGGAGTTTTGGGGCTCCAATGCACAGCGTAAGTCTTACTACGCCTGCATTTTGTGGAGTAAGATTTCTCCATTTTCGCCACCTAAGTCTTTACGCTGTATATTGGATACCAAACTGCGCTGGTTTGGTATACCTGTCTATGTGTCAAAAAACTACGGCCAAAGGCAGAAATATACGAGCGTAACTTCTAGGTTACGCTGTATATAGGATACCAAACCAGCGCAAAATTTGTCGTTACCGGCTTTTGCCGCCGATGTTGCATATCAGATCGGGCCCAGGATGTCTTGTTAATTGCACTTTTTTATGCTTGAGGGATAACTGCACTTAATGTAAAAACCCCCCACATATTACAAGTTGAAAGTAATAAGGTAGTTCGCAAACGAAAGACGTAGGCACACTATCTTAAAGGGACAGTCTACACCAGAATTTTTATTGTTTTAAAAGATAGATTATCCCTTTATTACCCATTCCCCAGTTTTGCATAAGCAACACAGTTATATTTGTATACCTTTTACCTCTGTGATTATCTTGTATCTAAGCCTCTGCAAACTGCCCCCTTATTTCAGTTCTTTTGACAGACTTGCAGTTTAGCCAATCAGTGCTGGCTCCCAGATAACTTCACGTGCATGAGCACAGTGTTATCTATATGAAAAACATGAACTAACACCCTCTAGTGGCGAAAAACTGTTAAAATGATTCTGAAAGAGGTGGCCTTCAAGGTCTAAGAAATTAGCATATGAACCTCCTAGGTTAAGCTTTCTACTAAGAATACCAAGAGAACAAAGCAAAATTGGTGATAAAAGTAAATTGGAAAATTGTTTAAAATTACATGCCCTATCTGAATCATGAAAGTTTATTTTGGACTATACTGTCCCTTTAAGGATATCGCAACTGTGCTAATGCCTTCTCCCCATATACTTCTATGGGTACACTGAAGAAACACCCATTAGTTTTCCCTCGCTTGCTACCCCAACACTGCACTAGATCAACTGTGCTGAACCAAAAGGTGCTCTAGGAATACTTTAAATGTCTAGGTTCTTCATATAGAGGACAATTTTTTTTCCAGTAGAGATATATATATATATATATATAATATAATATAATTTATATAAATAAATGCATATGAAATATATATTATATATAAAGAAAATAATATAAATAATACAAATACTTTTTTTTCTTACTATAGAACATAGGAATTTCAGGTATTTCCTTTCAAAACACATTAAAATATATTAAAAATTAATGAAAATATATTGCATGTTTAAAGGTATTTGACTGGGAAGGGCTCAAAAGTATATACATATATAAATACACATGTATTGGCATAGGGGCATATTTAACAATGTGTGAGCGGACATGATACAAAGTAGTGTAAAATGTCAGTTTCACATCAATAAATGCTGACAGCATACGCTGTCTGCATTTATCATTGCACCAGCAGTTTTTGTGAACTGCTGGTGCAATGCTGCCCCCTGCAGATTTGCGGCCAATCGGCCGCTAGCAAGGAGTGTCAATTAACCCAATCATATACGATCAGGTTGATTTCTGTCCGCCGCCTCAGAGCAGGTGGACAAGCTATGGAGCAGCTTGATAAATATGCCCCATAGACACACTAACACACACAAATATATATATTTATGTATATATATATATATATATATATATATATATATATATATATATATATGTGTACACATTGGAGCCCTTTCCAGTGAAACACCTTGCAATATACCATATCCCTTTTTAACCCTTTTAAAACTTTTTATTAATATTAAACTTATATATTTTTATTAAAAAGTGTTTATATGAGTGTAATAGTTTATTTAATGCAATAACACAGTAGTATTCCCCAGGGTTCACAGTCACTGTAACTCAAAGTGATGGCTATGTAAATACTCCAAAACAAGAACCTGCTAGTTATTAACTATTTAATAGCTATTGTACCTAGTTAAAATAAATACAAAGTTACCTGTAAAATAAATATAAACCCTAAAATAGCTACAATGTAATTATTAATTATATTGTAGCTATCTTAGGGTTTATTTTATAGGTAAGTATTTAGATTTAAATAGGAATAATTTAGTTAATATTATTAATATTATTTAGATAGTATGTGGGCATGACGTCTCGAGATATCCGTACCAGAGTACGGGAACATTTGGGCAACATTAGGAACGAAAAGACATGTTCAGAATTAGCCAGACATTTTATTGAAATTCATCATGGAGATGTCAGATCTTTCAAGTGGCGAGCAATTGAGGCCATTAGGAGACCACCAAGAGGTGGGGACAAAGATGCTATTTTAGCACGCCAGGAAGCATTCTGGATTTTCAGACTACGCACTCAGGTCCCTAATGGCTTCAACTCGGAATTTGATCTGATCAATCACTGGTGCTGAATATAATTTAGCATTGTCGCTTTTTTCATTTACCGTATAGTTAACTTTTACACTGGTAAACAACATTCAGAACATTTAAGCCATTCACATTCTTTGGAGAAATCGAATTCCTAATATTATGTTGTTTTAGGTTCAATTTCATGTGTTCATATCTTTACTATTAGGGCTTTCTTGGTTATTAGATTTGATTAAATAATAAAAATAATTTATATTGTTTATGCATTGTATTTTGATTGTTCCCGTATTGGTAAATATGAGGGTACCTAGATATTCATATTTGAGAAGTCTTAATTTTGACTGCCTTATGTTTATAACTTTAATGGTTTATCTTTAGTACCCCATTATGTACCACTACATTTGAGGAATTCTCTTCATTAGATTGCATCTCTTGTATCGGTCTTCTAGCATAACCAGGCTCTGTAGTTATATATGCCATCATGTGTTCTTGTGTTTCTGAATGGATTTTGTATGCTCATCAATTGTATTCCTCAATTTTCAGCTTGTTTATTTTGCTCGCTATTGATTGATTTATTCATACTATTGCACATATTTGTATATATTCAATCCATTTTTGGTAACAAAACCATTGTTATTTTCTAATATGACATGCAGCTCTAGTTGTAGATTACTAATGTCAAAATTTTCTCTCCCCCCCTCTTCTAATTAATTTGACTCTTATTAATGTATGTATTTCAACTTATGTATTATATTACATTTGTCTACATCTATGTTGACAATTTCCTCCATTTGTTTTCACCCAGACAAGGGTTAAAGGGGAGTGGTATTTCTAACCCCTCTGTAGCCAATGATTGTGTAGAGAGTTACTTTTAAACACCCACTTGTAAATACACAGCAGGTCTTAGATTACGGCACACCGCCGAAACTAGTAGGGCCAGCTGTCTCTCTGTTACCGTGCTGGTATACTTTTGGATTTTATCCTCAATAAAGTCATTTGATTCTTCTACAATTGGAACTCTTGAATCTCTTTCTTTAGTTTATTTTAATATGTTTTTGATTTGTTTTGTGCAACTTTTTTTAACTTTTACGTCAGGTCTCAAGTTGCGCTAAATATTCTAGCGCAATTTAGGCTTTCGCTCGAGTGCAACCTATATCTTTCAACTTGTAATATGAGTGCAAGTTAGCAGGTTAGCTATCTCCCTTTAAAGTATAGGTTGTGCTAGAGCAATGTCAGCTGCACTAACCTTTCACTGATAAATGTAATTTACCATGGACTTGTAATATCAAGTCACGCAAAAATGTTAGCGTGGTCCAGAGATACTGCTTATCACGACCCACTCTATTATTAGCGGGCCACATCAAATATTTTCTGGACTTCTTTTTTATTTATTTATTTTGTTCTGTTACTAATAAGGTGCAATTAAAAATAGATATTTATAAAAATGACATATAAATTGACAGAAAAACAAAGTATAGGCAGTGAACTATACAATCAACAAAAGAGAAAACTCAGGGCATCCATACAGATAAAAGCAATGTCAATGTCCATGAAAGATAGGTTTGAACATGTTCAATATGAATTACTTTGTGTACTAGCCGCAGCAAGATGAAAGCTTCATCACAAAGACCAAAGCAAAATAAAAAATGTTCTATAGTAACATTGACAGTAATGAAGTTTACAACATACATTATTTTGTATATCCCACTTAATTTAAAAAAAGATGAGAATAATATAACTTAATGCTTAGGGAAATGATTCAATGATTCCTCTAATGAATTTAGTTCATATTTTCTAATTTAATGAGAAGCAAGAAACTATAAACAGCTCACTACACTTTAATCTCACCCAAGGCTGGAATTCAATCACTGATGCCTCTAGGTACAGGTTATTTAGCTGGCCTTGTCTTGCTGCACTAAGCAACCGAGATTGTAGTAAACAAAAATGTAAAGCATTAGAATGTGAATTGTAAAAAAAATGTATAGCATTAAATAAAATAGCCTTCAACTTAAATTACATTTGTAAGTTTATCATCAGGTTTATTAGAACTAGAGAATGTGACCTTAAGAATACTGAAGAACCCTTGCAGCGCTGACAAACATATGTTAAAAAAAAGTATTTATCCCTATGCTTAACATCAATAGGTAAAATCAGCCCTAGCATTAAAAAAAGAAATATATATATATATATATATATATATATCCCACACACACATTCTCTGCTAGAGAGTCAAGTCCAGTAATTAATTTGCATGATTGTTAAATAAAGTAAAATTGCTAAATAAACAAATACATTAAAAACAAATCAATCCAATAACACAATAAACAAATACATTAAAAACAAATCAATCCAATAACACACTATCTGAATTTTCAATTTGGAGTATCTATATATATATATTTTTTTTTTTTTTACCAATTTTTTTCCCCCCCAAATGAATGCCTCCAGTATCATTTAACAGCCACCAGTCAATCACAATACACATATACATTGGGACAAATATACTCGTTTCTTTGGTAATTTCTCCCAGGATCGCTTTTGTTACTGTATATATACACGGGAGCTTTCTTCCTGAGCACAGACATTGGAGCCTGTTATCAGCATGAACTCATATGTGTTAGATCTACATTGGAGAATTATACCAGCTCAAAGATTTAATGGAGCACACTATTGAGGTGTATCACCACTCTGCTAGACACTAATACGTGATCCAGAGACAAGACCCAAGGTGGAGGTATTATTTAATTCCCGGAAAGTAATATAGAGGACAGAAGAGGCTATTCCCTCACCTTTACAAAGCTGACACCTCACCTAGATTGTGATTATGATTTAAGTGACTTTCATTATCTACGCTCACCCCCCTTTTTTATATATATACACTGTGTTAGTGCGGTTATTTTATATTATTGATTTTCTCTTTATATTTGCATATATCTATCTATCATCTATCTATCTATCTATATGTAGTGTGTGCTTATATATACTGTATATATATATATATATATATATATATATATATATGTGTGTGTGTGTGTGTTTGTGTGTGTATATATGTGTATAGATGTGTTTAGAAGTTTAAATGTGTATGTGCACATATACATATAAATATATACATTTTGAACCTTTCCCAGTCAAATACTTTTAAACATGCAGTATTATTAGTATTAATTTTTAATGTCTTTTGAATAGAAATGCTTGAAATTCCTATATTCATCACTGACGTTCGGGGTGAAAGAATAATAATATAGTACTGTTCCACAATAACCATAGGGTAACAAGTGACCAGAAAGATTGTAAGAGTAATGAGGATAATCACATACCATATAATCACATGCTTAACTATAATACATTTACCTATGGCAGTGAACATGAGTAGATATAAACGCTGATGCTCTGCCAATATTAGATTGAGGCGGAAAGTTTTTATTGGCAGTGGTTATGTACACAAACTTGTAGATTTCTACGATTAGAGACAACTTAAGGCTCGCTTTCATTGAGCCGTAATACCATTTGCGTGCACTCGCAAACCGATAAGTGCTGTTGGAAGCTAAATTGTTTATCGACTGCTTCCAAAGGCCCGTTATAACTTAATTTCGCCAACCAGACTTCTGCTGCCGAAAACATTATTGTGTCCTATACAAAGTTTCGGAATCCGATAATCTTTAAATAATACCCGGTTTCCAATGCCCGCGCAAACCGTTAATACACTATCGGAGGCTGCCGATACACTAACAAAAATTACACCCAGCTCAACTAGGTGTAAAACAGGAAAAAGATGCTCTTTGAGACCTTTTTCCCATTTAAATCTAACCCATGTCAAAACCCCTCTATCCGCCATCCCCCCCACATTGCAACTTCTAATAAATGTATTAACCTCTAAACCATCATACATCCAAAGCACTCCAGCCACAAGAAAAAAATCTTTGTTTAAGAGACCTTTATTTTCATTAGTTGGGTCCAAAAGTTACAGGAACAATGTTTCAAACCTACAATAGGCTCTTAGTCATGTACACCGATTGCATACAGGTTTTTACCTTTTATACCCTCACCTGTGTAAAAAATTATTAGAATTTGGAAGTTTTCATCCTATTAACACCTTAAAAGCTATACCTAAAAGCCAATTTCTAAGGGTCAAATATATAGTGACTGACGAGACTAAATGTAAACTTAGACTACAACACCAGACTACAACACATGTTAAGAAAAATAAAGTCAATGAACAATAGAGGATAATTTGTATTACTCAGCATAACAGACTTAGTCCTAAAATTAATCAGATTGTGAGGAAGTATTGGCACATAATTAGAGACTGCAATCCACAAATAGAAGCCTTTACAAACATGCCCATGACAGCATTTAAGAGTAAATAAATAAATCAATCAAAATAAATAAATAAAAGTCTCAAAGATCAACTGGTCTATTCAGATATTGGAAGTAATAAAAAATATATATATAAAAAAACTATAGGGAATACCAAAACTTACCCATGCCTTATTTGTAGCCACTGTGGATCAATGATCAAAGGAGAATTTTTCTTCCATCCGACCAAAGGTAACACATTTAAAATTAGAGAGTATCTCACTTGTAGATCATCATTTGTTATCTATCTAATCAAATGTCCATGTGGTCTAATTTATATGGGTGAAACCTGTAGAGAGGCCAGAGAGAGACTTACAGAACATAAGTCAAACATCAGACGGAAGGATAAAGAAGCCCCTGTTTCCTCTCACTTCCTCTCCAGGGGACATAACATCAGCCAGCTTCAATTTCAGGTTATCAAACAAGTGGCTGTCCCCAGGAGAGGAGGTGACAGGGAATACCTTCTTAAAATAAGGGAGATATATTGGATAAACAAATTGAATACTATGACACCCAAAGGTCTCAACAAAGACTTTGATTGGAGTCTATTTTTGTAAAATGACATATCATTGTTGTGTTATATTCTGTTTAAAAAATGTATATAATGGGTTTACTTTACCTATGTTTTTAACTTTTTGAGTGTGGTACATTAAGGGTTAACATTGAAGTTGAAAGAAGATGTAATACCGATATGTTACCAGTAGAATTCACTATATTGTTACCTAGAACTCAGTATAACACAGGTAAGGGTATAAAAGGTACAAACCTGTATGCAATCAGTGTACATGACTAAGAGCCTATTGTAGGTTCAAAAAAATTGTTCCTGTAACTTTTGGACCCAACTAATGAAAATAAAAGTGTTTTAAAGAAAGATTTTTTTCTGGTGGCTAGAGTGCTTTTGATGTATGACTATTTGGATTGACAAGATTTGGCAAATTTTACTTTGTGCCCCATAAACAGGTGTGCTGTTCTAATTTCTCTTCTAACCTCTAAACCACCATGCCCTACAACGCAGTCTATCTATTAAATCTATTAACCCCTAATCCACAATTAACCCACATCGCAAAGAATCTAAACTGTTAACCCCTAATCCGCCAAAAATCCACATTGCAATTAACTAATCATTAAGCCCCCTAGCCTAACAACCCTAAATAAAACCCCATTAAATACATTAAAATAATCCTAAATTACAATTAAAATAAAAAAACCTAACATTACTTTAAAAATAAAAAACTAACACCTAGATTATGAGTTTTGCATTAGTGGCTATGCTGTGCTAACCGCTCATTTACAGACAGCGCTGGTATTATGGGTTTTTACAAACCCGTCGTTAAAAGATAAGAAGTGAGCGTTGAGCAAAATTTTGCTCAAAATCTCACTCCAATACCAGCGCTGCTTACGTTAGCGGTGAGCTGGTGTAACGTGCTCATGCACGATTTCCCCATAGGTATCAACGGGGAGAGCCAGATGCAAAAAAGCAGCGTTTAGCTCCTAACGCAGCCCCATTGATTCCTATGGGGAAATAAAATTTATGTCTACACCTAACACCCTAACATGAACCCCGAGTCTAAACACCCCTAATCTTACACTTATTAACCCCTAATCTGCTGCCCCCGACATCGCCGACACCTACATTATATTATTAAACCCTAATCTGCCGCCCCTGACATCGCCGACACCTACATTATATTATTAAAATATTAACCCCCTAATCTGCCGATCCGGGCACCGCCACCACCTACATTATACTTATGAACCCCAAATCTGCTACCCCCAACATCGCCGACACATACATTGTATTTATTAACCTCTAATCTGCCGCCCCCAAATGCCAGCTCAATCCTATTGGCTGATCCAATCAGCCAATAGGATTTTATCTACCTTAATTCCGATTGGCTTATAGAATTCTATTAGCCAATCAGAATTGAAGGGACACCATCTTGGATAACGTCATTTAAAGGAACCTTCATTCAGTCGTAGCCATCAGAAGAAGAGGATGCTCCACGTCGGATGTCTTAAAGATGGACCCGCTCCGCGCCGGATGGATTAAGATAGAAGATGCCGTCTGGATGAAGTCTTCTGCCCGTCTGGAGGACCACTTCTGCATGGTTGGATGAAGACTTCTGCCCATCTGGAGGACCACTTCTGCCCGGTTGGATTAAGACTTCTCCCAGTAAGGTGATCTTCAAGGGGTTAGTGTTAGGTTTTTTTAAGGGGGGATTGGGTGGGTTTTAGAGTAGGGTTGGTTGTGTGGGTGGTGGGTTTTAATGTTGGGGTGGATTTGTAATTTTTTTACAGGTAAAAGAGCTGATTACTTTGGGGCAATGCCCCACAAAAGGCCCTTATAAAGGCTATTTGTAATTTAGTGTAGGGCAGGGCTTTTTATTTTGTGGGGGCTTTTTTATTTTGTTAAGGGGATTAGATTAGGTGTAATTAGTTTAAAAATCTTGTAATTTGTTTATTATTTTCTGTAATTTAGTGGGGGTTTTTGTACTTTAGCTAATTTTATTTAATTGTATTTAATTTAGGGAATTAATTTAATTATAGTGTAGTGTTAGTGTAACTTAGGTTAGGTTTTAATTTACAGGTACTTTTGTATTTATTTTAACTAGGTAGTTATTAAATAGTTAATAACTATTTAATAACTATTCTACCTAGTTAAAATAAATACAAACTTGCCTGTAAAATAAAAATAAACCCTAAGCTTGCTACAATGTAACTATTAGTTATAGTGTAGCTATTTTAGGGTTTATTTTATAGGTAAGTATTTAGTTTTAAATAGGAATAATGTAGTTAACGATAGTAATTTTATTTAGATTTATTTAAATTATATTTAAGTTAGGGGGGGTTAGGGTTAGACTTAGGTTTAGGGGTTAAAAACTTTAATATAGTGGCAGAGACGTTGGGGGCGGCAGATTAGGAGTTAATAAATATAGGTAGGTGGCTTTGATGTTAGGGCCATCAGATTAGGGGTTAATAATATTTAACTAATGTTTGTGAGGCGGGAGTGCAGCGGTTTAGGGGTTAATATATTTATTATAGTGGCGGCGATGTCTGGTTCGGCAGATTAGGGGTTAAAATAATTATTTTAGTGCTTGCGATGTGGGGGGTGGCCTCGGTTTAGGGGTTAATAGGTAGTTTATGGGTGTTAGTGTACTTTTTAGCACTTTAGTTAAGAGTTTTATGCTACGGCGTTGTAGTGTAAAACTTTTAACTACTGACTTTAAAATGCGGTACCAGGCTTGACAGGAGAGGGTCTTCTGCTCACTTTTTGGCAGACTCGTAATACCGGCACTATGCAAGTCCCATTGAAAAAATAGGATACGCAATTGACGTAAGTGGATTTGCAGTATTTCCAAGTCTGGCCAAAAAAGTGAGCGGTAGAACTGTACCTGCAAGACTCGGAATACCAGCGGGCGTTAAAAAGTAGCATTGGGACCAGCCAACGCTGCTTTTTAAGCCTAACGCACAACTCGTAATCTAGCCAAATGTTTGAATTAAACTAAAATTACAGAAAATAAAAAAGTCTAACATTACATAAAATAATAAACTAGATTATAAAAAATAAAAAAATTAAACCTAATCCCTATCAAAATAAAAAAGCCCCCCCCAAAAAAATAAAAACACCCTCTAATCTAATGCTAAACTACCACTATCCCTAAGTTAAACTGCTCTTTCCATAAAATAAATTCTAAGTCCCCCCTCTAACAGTAATCCCCCCCACCCACCAACTCCCCCCCAAAAAAAATATAACACTAAAATATACTAAACTACCCATTGCCCCTAACCCCCAGATAGGTACTCACGGTTTCTGAAGTCTGGCGGTGAAGTCTTCTTCCAAGCAGCGACCGGTTCCTGAAGTCCGGTGTTGAAGTCTTCTTCCAAGCGGCGACCTCTTCTATCTTCATCCAGGACCACAGAACTGAAGACCGGCGACCGCAGAACCATGGAGCGTGGAGGATCCTCTTCATATGATCACGGCCGTACACTGAATAATGAATTTAAGGTACGCAATTAAATATCGCTTCCCTTGGATTCCTATTGGCTGATTTGATTCTTCAAATTCAAATCAGCCAATAGGATGAGAGCTACTGCAATTGTATTGTCTGAATTTAACTTCACTATTCAGTGTACAGCGGCGATCGTATAAAGAGGATCCTCCATGCTCCATGGTTCTGCGGTCGCCGGTCTTCAGTTCCTCAGTCCTGGACGAAGATATAAGAGGTCGCCACTTGGAAGAAGACTTCACCACCGGACTTGTATTGTATTAATTTGTTTTGTAATTTTCCCTATGGGCCTTGCACCCAGGCCTGTCCGGGGTTATCTGCCTGTGACTTTGGGCACAACACAGCTTCTTGTGAGTGCCAGTGAGCACCTAGGGCTGAGCATGTTTCAGGGTTATGGGATGTGTTCCCAGTCCAGTCTGAGAGTGCAGTCCCCTTCTGTGTTTTGTATATGTCTAGGGTGATTATATAAGCCTGTGCAACCTTCACTTGTTCACAGTTTGTTGGATTGAGAGCTTGCATTGTGTGGCTGTTTTAGAGACCCAGGTTTTGGAAGGGACCTTTACGAGGTACCTGAGCTTGTCCCATTTGGCCGAATGCGGTAACTAACCCTTCCATTTTTGCTTTTAATCTTAGCTTAGAGATTGTAAGAGAGTGCTAGACTTTCTCTGTGTGTTGTATTAAATAGTTTTGTAATTTTCCCTATGGGCCTTGCACCAATGCCTGTCTGGGTTTTACTGTCTGTGACTCTGGGGACAGCACAGCTTCCTGTGAGTGCCAGTGAGCACCCAGGGCTGAGCATGTTGTAGGATCATGAAATGTGTACCCAGTCCAGTCTGAGAGTGCAGTGTCCTTCTGTGTTTTGTATATATCTAGTGAGATTACATAAGCCTGTGCACCCTTCACTTGTTCCAAGTTTGTTGGATTGAGAGCTTGCATTGTGTGGCTGTTTTAGGGACCCAGGTTTTGGAAGGAACCTTGATGAGGTACCTGGGCTTGTCCCATTTTTGCCAAATGCCGTAACTAACCCTCCATTTCTGCTTTTAATCTTAGCTGAGAGCTTGTATGTGAGTACTGGTCTTTCTCTGTGTGTTGTATAAGTATTGTAATTTTCCCTGTGGGCTTTGCACCCTGGCTTGTCTGGGGTTAACTGCATGTGACCCTGGGGACAGCACAGCTTCCTGTGAGTGCCAGTGAGCACCAGGGCTGAGCATGTTGCAGGGTCATGGGATGTGTACCAGTCCAGTCTGAGAGTGCAGTCCCCTTCCGTGTTTTTATATGTCTAGGGTGATTACATAAGCCTATGCACCCTTCACTTTTTCCCAGTTTGTTGGATTAAGGGCTTGCATTGTATGGCTGTTTTAGGGAACCAGGTTTTGGAAGGGACCTTGACAAGGTACCTGGGCTTGTCCCATTTGACCAAATTCTGTAACAAACCCTTCCATTTTTGCTTTTAATCTTAGCTGAGAGCTTGTAAGTGAGTGCTGGATTTTCTCTGTGTGTTGTATTAGTTTTGTAATTTTTCCTATGGGCCGCTCCCCTAGACCTGTCTGCGGTTAACTGCCTGTGACTCTGGGGACAGCACAGCTGTCAATGGATGTGTACCCAGTCCAGTCTGAGAGTGCAGGCCCCTTCTATGTTTTGTATATTGCTACCATTATTTATAAAATATGAGATTGTATGCTTTAAAGAGTTAACTGAAAGCTTCTATTAATATCAGTATTCAGCAAGTTGAAAGTAGTTAAAGGGACAGTAAGCACTGTGTACTACAAGAAAATTGTCTTAGTCTAGAATACAATATATGCTTGGGCTACACATTTTTTTTAAAACAAATTAACATCTTGTTCGGTGCAATTGTTTTTCAATAGCCAAACTCCACTTATCACTTGCCTTATTTAGAGAAGCCAATCCCAGCTTGAGTATTCTGGACAAAAAGGCTATGGTTAAATTGCTAGTACAAAGTACTGTACACTGTTTTGCAGTTCTTATCTGTTAAATCCAATTCGGAAAAGATATTTAGTAGACGTAACCTTGAGAAATCTGCAGTGTGCTTTTTCAGAGAGAATTAGAAAAACTCAAAATTTCAGAGCCAAGTTACATGAAAAGGAGGCAAAATATATAATGCAATTATAATGCAAAGTTGTTTTACTATACATATCTAAACATTTAAAATTAAAATTTCAATATTACTGTCCCTTTAAGTAGTTTTATGTAAAATGAGAACAATTTATGCCAAAATGGAAATGGTCCTTTAAAAAACAAACACAATTTAAATAAGTGATGTAAAAAACAATCGGCTAGATTACGAGTTTGGCGTTAGGCTTAAAAAGCAGTGTTGGCCGGTCCCAACGCTGCTTTTTAACGCCCACTCATATTACGAGTCTTGCAGATACAGGTGTACCACTCACTTTTTTGGCCAGACTCGGAAATACCGCAAATCCACTTACGTCAATTGCGTATCCTCTTTTTTCAATGGGACTTGCATAGCGCCGGTATTACGAGTCTGCCAAAAAGTGAGCAGTAGACCCTCTCTTGTCAAGCCTGGTACCGCATTTTAAAGTCAGTAGTTAAGAGTTTTACACTACAATGCCGTATCATAAAACTCTTAACTAAAGTGCTAAAAAGTACACTAACACCCATAAACGACCTATTAACCCCTAAACTGAGGACCCCCCACATTGCAAACACTTAAAAAAAAAATAACCCCTAATCTGCTGAACCGGACATCGCTGCCACTATAATAAATATATTAACCCCTAAACCGCCGCACTCCCGCCTCGCAAACACTAGTTAAATTTTATTAACCTCTAATCTGCTGTCCCTAACATCGCCGACACCTACCTACATTTATTAACCCCTAATCTGCCGCCCCCATGTCACCGCCACTATTATTCTTTATTTTAGCTAGGTAGTTATTAAATAGTTAATAACTATTTAATAACTATTCTACTTAGTTAAAATAAATACAAACTTGCCTGTAAAATAAAAATATACCCTAAGATAGCTACAATGTAACTATTAGTTATATTGTAGCTAGCTTAGGGTTTATTTTATAGGTAAGTATTTAGTTTTAAATAGGAATAATTTAGTTAATGATAGTTATTTTTATTTAGATTTATTTAAATTATATTTAAATTAGGGGGTGTTAGGGTTAGACTTATGTTTAGGGGTTTATAACTTTAATATAGTTGCGGCAACGTTGGGGGCGGAAGATTAGGGGTTAAGAAGTGTAGGTAGGTTGCGGCGACATTAGGAAGGCAGATTAGGGGTTAATAAATATAATGTAGGTGTCGGCGATGTTGGGGCAGCAGATTAGGGGTTCATAAGTATAATGTAGGTGGCGGCGGTGTCCGGAGTGGCAGATTAGGGGTTAATAATATAATGTAGGTGTCGGCAATGTCGGGGGCGGCAGATTAGAGGTTAATAAGTGTAAGATTAGTGGTGTTTAGACTCGGGGTTCATGTTAGGGTGTTAGGTGTAGACATAAATGTATTTTCCCCATAGTAATCAATGGGGCTGAGTTAGTTGCTAAATGCTGCTTTTTTGCAGGTGTTAGTTTTTTTTCAGCCGGCTCTCCCCCATTGATTCCTATGGGGAAATCATGCATAAGGACGTTCAGCCATCTCACCGCTAACGTAAGCAGCGCTGGTATTGAGGTGAGATGTGGAGCAAAATTTTGCTCTACGATCACTTTTTTGCGGTTAACGCCAGGTTTGGAAAAACCCGTAATACCAACGCTGTCTGTAAGTGAGCGGTGAGCATAAACTGCTCTTTAGCACTGCACAGCTTCTAACGCAAAACTCGCAATCTAGCCGAATACTTGTTTAGAGTTAAAATAGGTCCATATAGCAATAGTAAAAAATGGTTTCCCCATTATGCCAACATATAATATGCATTTTGATTGTTCAGTTTGTTTAGCAGTGGTGTGGAAGGAAACGGATTGCATTAGGTGAAAGTCGCAAGTGTGCAATCTTGTTTTAAAACAAGCTTATGAAGACGCCTGTACTCTGATTGAGCCATTGCAAGACTATGGGGCCATTTATTATCCTGCAGACAGACATGATCCACTGTAGCTGTAGCATATGCTGTCGACATTTATCATTGCACAAGCAGTTCTGGTGAACTACTTGTGCAACGCCACCCCCTGCAGATTTGCAGCCAATCGGCTGCTAGCAGGGAGTGTCAATCAACCCAATCGTATACTGCTCTGAACTTATTCCCCAGATTGGACTTCAGTTTTATTTTTTCTTATATTGGCAAATGTCAGAAGTTTGCTTAGGCTAAAATGCAGTCATTGAACATAGGTCTGCAATTTTTTACATAAGACTTTAGAAAGTTACATAGTTACAAATTAAGTAAGTATATTGAACCATCCTATATTATTTCTATAACAATAATTTCCATATACAGCCTGTAAACAATTCTCACACCTTAAAAACTTTCACAACAATATTTAATCTTACATGCACCAATAAATTGTGATAGAATACACATGGAATAGGGATTTTTTGATATTGACAAACCTTTTACATGGATGCAAGTAAAATAACGTTATCCCTATAATTTGACCAATTTTCATTCTTGAATTTCTTGTTGAGTAGACCATCATTCATAAAAATCTATTCACATTAATTCTACACTAGTAGAAAAATTATATCTGCCAACATATATTTCTTGCAATTTATGTTGTCTAGGAAACACACAGCTAGATTACATGGCGCTATGGCTGCTCGCTAATATCATGTACGTTATTTTCATTGCGCACTTTTCATAACATAGGTATTACGAGTCTGAAAAGAACCTTGTAGCATATCACGGTAACACGAGTACCGCGTTTATTCCCCAAGTGTAATCACGGACGCGTAATGGATTCACCAATAGAGATTAATGCAAATTGAAGAATACACAAATTTTTTCATCTAACATCTCACGTGAACTACACACTGCTCTGTCATATTACGTATACAAAATTATGGACAATAAAAACAGTTAGCTCAAATGTACAAACAACAATCGCTCATGTAACATAGCACATACGCATTCAACAGTCATAATCTTAAACAACAAATACTACGCAACATTTACACTAAACGAGGATTAGGAAAATACGTTGCGATCGGATTTACGAAACAAAACAACATGAAAAAAGAATTGCACACTGATACACAAACAAAACATTTGCATTGCTGATTACGAAACATTATTACAAATAAACATTTACAACACTTAACAAATACGATACCATCAAAAATCAGCATTTAGATTTGGAGATAATACATTTGGAGAATGTTATACTAAATGATCACTATGACATCATTACATTATACACATTCCACAAAAACATATGTGCATTTACAAACTCAATATGAGCATGCACAAATTAAAACAACTACTCCACATTGCACACATACAAATCAAAAATAAAGCACACCTGAACCTTGTTTACTTTGCAAACCGGTACATCAGTAAACATTTACATAGGGTATATACTGTAAGCACGCTCTAAGCATGGCTTCTTTGACTATATTGCTTTTTCGAGTTAGGTACAGGTCTAGGGGTTTGAGGGTTTTGTGAGATTAGTGTGAGTTAGTGTGCCATACTCCATTCCCTTTTATCCCATACCCATCCCATAGTTTGATTTTGTTTGATTTACACAAACCTATTGTTTAAATATCCTCATATTTGTCTTTTTCCCATATATGTTTATCTGTTTGATAACCCTTACCCTCTTTTTTTTTATCCCATTCACACTTTGAGCACTTCTCATTTTTTGTTCATAATTTTGATCCCCTTTCATTTGTGCACCTTCACATTTTGATTGAGAATGGCGAGAGGGAGGGATAGGGGCAGATTAGCCTGGAGCTCTTAGAGCTCAATAGACAGGAGCTTATGGTGGAGGTTAGGGAGGTGGTTATGGACGAGGTTAGGCAGGAGAGAGGAAGGGTGAGAGGGAGGGTGAGAGGGAGGGTGAGAGGGAGCGTGAGAGGAAGGGTGAGAGGAAGGGGGGGAGGAAGGGGAGAGGAAGGGGTGGGTGGACCCAGCCACATTGTGGAAGATAAACAAGTGGCTGGGCTCAGTGGTGTTGAGCGTAGACAGAGCGCTTTGCAGTCTGGGGAACAGAATCTCACATCACAGAGGAAGTCTAGGCAGAGGGAGGAGAGATATTCCATGGAGGAGAAGGAGGCCCTTATTGAAGCTTATATGGAGAGGGCTATGAGGATGCAGGCACAGAGGGCCACCCCTGCAGATAAGAGGAAGTTGTGGATGGAGATCAGGGATGCCATTAATGCAGTGGAGGATAATAGGAGGGATGTCAAGTATTTACAGGACTGCTACCGGGACTGCAGAGATGAACTTAAGAAGAAGCTTACAAGATACCGAGAATACCATGCAGGGACCGGTTGAGGTCGGTAAAAAATATTTGATTATTGCCGCTGGGAGGAAATGCTACATCCCAACATCTCCGGGGGTGGCCATAGTCGGTATTGGAGAAGTTGATACTGGGAACCTGCGCCTCTAGTCTGCCGGTAAGCTCATTTACTAATCTCTTTACATCCACCTAATAACCCATTCACACGCAAAAATAATTAGGGATATGACTAATGCAATTACGCTTTTTTCAACATTATTATGGAAAAGCATTCAGAATTACCTTGAGAAAGTTGCATTTGAAGAAAAGCCATCACATTAGTATCTAGTCTACAGATTAGGTGTGTATTTAAACAGATTTAAGACAAACACAAAAAGACATTCATATTCAAGTCATTCATATTGACTGTCATGAGATGCAGGACATATGCAGGACACAGCGATCATGGTACAACTCTATTTTATTACAGAGCATAGCAATACACATCTAGACAGGTTGTACTAAACTAACTGCGACACAGACACCGGACCTAAGCCCCGCCCACATACTAGTGACATCACATCCTGCTCTCATCACATCTTCCCCTTTTTCAAAGGCAAAGCATACATTTGCATATAATAAATAACAAGGTACACCAACAGGGTATACAACAACATTTTTGTTTTTGAACATTATAAAAACAGATAGATTAGAAAACATGAACAAATAAGTTACATCCTGACTTGGACATCGGGGTAGACTACCCTAGTCCACAGTGACCATGGGATTATTCTGCCCATACTTCCGGTCACTGTTCTAGCTAAAGTCAGTCCCTGTATCGGGCCGGAAGTTTCACCACTCTTCCGCTTGATGTAACTTTGCATGAACTGTCCTCTGATACAGAAGATGGTGAATAAGTCTGCTGGAGGCAAAGATATATCTCCACTGTGATCTTGCTGAGGGGAAGGCACCTCTCTTAGAACAGGGGATCCCACTGGCGGTGGTACTGAGGTATCCGGTTCCAGACTCTCAGGTACAGGCTGAAGATGTCTTCGGTTACGGCGTGTAACCGTCCCTCCCTCTGTAAGGACTGTGTAAGACCTTGGTTCTGGAGAGCGACCCACTACCGTAGCAGGCGTCTTCCATTTCTTCTCATCATCCAGTTTAATTCTGACACTTTGGCCCGCTTTCAGTTCCTGTAAAGGCCTGACAGAATGTCTCCTGTCGTGGAAGAAACGATAACCCTTTTTGGCCTCTTCATCCCTCCTAAGGACTTCGTCCCGAGGAACAGGGCCAGGCGGCTTGAAGACACCCACTGAGGGTAAAGTGGTGCGAATCTGGCGTCCTAGCATCAGCTGTGCCGGGCTAAACCCGGTGGCTTGAATGGGCGTCGCCCTGTATGACAAGAGGGCTAGATACGGCTCATATTGCTTTAGAATGAATTTAGTTTTTGAACTGCCCTTTCAGCCATTCCGTTGGCCTGCGGATAATGTGGACTTGACGTGGAATGTACAAAATCATATTCCCTGCTGAAAGCACTGAACTCTGTAGAAGCGAACTGCATACCATTATCACTCACCAGCTCCATTGGAATGCCCCAGCGGGCGAACAAGCTCTTCAGGCGAATGATAACGGCCTGACTTGTGATATCATTCAGGGGTGCAATTTTCAAATACCTGGAATAGTAGTCGATCACAACAAGAAACTTTTTCCCGTGCAGTTCACACAAATCAGCAGGCAGCGGAGTAGACATCAAGGGCTCCCTTCTCTGAGTAGGCCGACGTTCCCGGCAAAAGGCACATTTAGACACGTGATTTGCAATGTCGGAGCTGATCCCAGGCCACCACACAGCTGTAGCTGCCCTTTCTCTGCACTTTGTAATGCCTAAGTGGCCATCGTGAATCCTGTTTAACATCTCCTTCCTCATGCTGACAGGAATTACAATGCAGTCTTGGAACAGCACCAACCCCTCCAGCTCTGTGAGCTGTGACCTCTCTGGCTGGTAAGCATTTAAAGACATCCAGGCTGCCCGGCTCTCGGGCCAGCCTTCTATTATGTACCTTATAACTTCTTGCAGATCTGTGTCCAAATATGTCTCTTTCTTTATCTCTTCCAGTTTCCTTGAAGAAATGGACTTAGAGGCCAGAACTGAATCAACATACACTTTCACATCCAATTCCGGGGAGTATTCTTCAGCAGCAGCCAGCGGGAGCCTGGATAGTGTATCTGCCACAACCAGCTGTTTCCCCGGCACATGAACTGCATGAACATTGAACCTGAGCAGTCTCATTAAAAGTCTCTGGCATCTCAAGGGTGTTTTGTCAATGTCATAAGAATTGATTAGAGAGACTAGCGGTTTGTGGTCAGTTTCCAGACTAAATTTCTCCAAACCCACTAGATAACACTGAAAGCGCTCACAGGCCCAAACTGCAGCCAGGCACTCTTTCTCAATTTGAGCGTATTTTGACTCCGCAGCCATCAGTGTGCAGGAACAGTAGGCGATGGGCTGTAGTTTGTTGTCATTCAGCTGCAGGAGTGCAGCCCCCAACCCATAACTGCTTGCATCAGCACTAACCACAGTCTTTTTAGAAGGGTCGAAGAACCGCAGCACTGGGGCAGACCCCAGTAGGGACTTGACATGCAGAAAAGCTTCTTCTTGTGAAGGTCCCCAGACCCAGGCAACATCTTTCTTAAGCAACTCTGTGACAGGGTGTAAAACTGTTGATAAATCTGGAAGAAACTTGCCCACATAATTTACAAGGCCCAATATCTGTCTCAGCTCATGTACATCAGAAGGGCTCATCATTTGTTCAATAGCACGAATTTTCTCGGGGTCTGGCTTGATGCCATCCCCGTTGATGATATGCCCAAAGTAGCATAATTCAGTTTTCCTAAAATGACATTTTTCTTTATTTAGCTTCAGCCCAGACTCTTTGATAGCCTGTAGCACACAACTTAAATGCTGATCATGCTCCTCCGCTGTAGACCCATACACCAGAATGTCGTCCATGACGACCGCAGTGCCCACGTGGTCACTCAGGAGAGAACTCATTTCCCTCTGAAAAATTTCAGGAGCGGAGGATATCCCAAAGGGGAGTCTGCAGAAGCAGAACCGACCTACCGGTGTGATAAAGGTAGTCAGTTTGCGGCACTTTGGATCCAAGGAGATCTGCCAAAAGCCGCTAGAAGCGTCTAATGTGGAAAAGAACTTCGCCCCAGCCAACTTTGGAGCTATATCTTCCAATGTCAGCAGCACAAATCTCTCTCTCTTCACTGCTTCATTCAACCTTTTCAGGTCCACACAGATGCGCACCTTTCCGTTTTTCTTTGCAACTGGAACAATGGGGGCACACCAATCAGTCGCTTCAACAACCTCTTCAATAACCCCCATAGACTTCATGCGCATAAGCTCTTTCTCCACTTGAGGCATGAGCGGGAACGGAATTCTACGAGGGGTAGAAATACTGTATGGGACTGCGTCACTTTTAAGTGCTATACGGACAGGTTTGCAGTTCAGTAGGCCCAACTCACCAAACATATCTTCGGAAATCTCATTCACTCTGGCCACGAGGCCCAAGTCACAGGCTGCTTTTCTGCTCAATAAACTGTTAACACACTGGCCTCGGATCACATGTACCCACATGGTGAACTTCCTCTGCTTGTACTCACAACTGGCAAGAAATTTCCCCACATAATCAATGCGGCCACCAGGACTATGGACATTTGTAGTAACCCTCGCCAGCTGGGGCTGTCGAGGCAGTTTCATAAATATGGCAAAAGACATTACAGTGATATCTGCTCCTGTGTCAATCTTAAAATCAACTTTGTCTCCCATTACAGTAAAAGTAACTTTCCAATCTTCCTCTGAGCTTGTCCGTTCCACAACAGACCCCACAAAAGACACTTCCTGACCCTCCTGGTCACTGTCCACCTGCATCTCCTTAATGTATTCAGTTTTACACACCACTTCAAAATGGCCTATTCTGTTACATTTTCTGCATCTTTTATCTCTGGCCGGGCATATAGCACTCTGATCATGAGCCCGGTAGCACCGTGTGCATCGGCCATGTTGCGCCCATCCACTTCTAGGCCTTTCCAGTACTTTAGATCTACCGCTCACACTGTGCCTTTCACTAGTAGTTTTCCTAGACTGTTGCACTTCATCCACAATACTCTCAGACCTCAGATCAGCACTTTGCTTTTTCACCAGTTCACTCTGGCGGGCCATCCTAATAGCCCCATCTAATGTTAAATCAGGCTCTAACTGCAGCTTCAGGGAGACTTCAGCATCCAATAACTATTCTGTCTCTGATTTGCTCTTCTTTAGCAACACCAAACTCACAGAATTCAGCTTATTCATACAGGCTGCGCACAAATGACTCCACAGATTCTCCCACACGCTGATTACGTTTGTGAAAACAAGCTCTCTCATGAATCACATTTCTTTTGGGCACAAAGTGGGCACTGAGTTTATCCATAACTATATCAAAGTTAACTTCTTCCCCTTCTTGGAAAGTAAAAGCATTGAACACTGGCTCCACATCTTTCCCCATAGAGTATAAAAGAGAATTAACTTGTACTTCACCACTCTCCTTGTTCAGTTTGGATGCAATCCTGAAGCGCTGAAACCACTGACGCCATGTGGGCCAAGCTGCAGGCTGAGAAAAGTCAAAAGGCTCAGGTGGGGTAAACTTTGACATTGCAATCGATCAGGAACAGAAGCGCAGTCCAGAACTTCTGACACCATGTCATGAGATGCAGGACATATGCAGGACACAGCGATGATGGTACAACTCTATTTTATTACAGAGCATAGCAATACACATCTAGACAGGTTGATTATACTAAACTAACTGCGACACAGACACCGGACCTAAGCCCTGCCCACATACTAGTGACATCACATCCTGCTCTCATCACATTGACCATTACTATTGAATTATGAAGGCAGTCTCATTAATTCACTTTCAAATAGAACATTTACATATTTATTTGGAACTGTGCTAATATCTCGATTTCTTTCATTTCAAATATACAGAGTCGGAGGCCAGGGAGAAAGAAGCACAGCACCAACAGGCTCCTCCTTCACCCAGGCATGAGAGTGGTGCAGATGACTTGCCACCTCTGGGAGAAATGGAAGACATCACTGCAGCAGCCCCCCATGCACCAGCAGCCCATCCTGCAGCAGCTCCTCCTGAGGAGAACATCCCCCCAGAGGTGCCAAAGGTGGAGATCCTGAGGATCTTCCTCAAAGAGATGTGTACCTCCCAGAAGGAACAGGTAGAATACAGGGTGTTTATGACAGGAGTAATGAACCAACTGCTCGAAGGACAAACTATTATCTTAAATACTCTAAATAATATGTTGCAGGTCCTCCGAGAGGTGCCAAGCAGAACGGGGGGAAGAACTTCATCTCCTGGACCATCAGCTCCTGGACCATCTGGTCCTGGGCCTTCTCCATCTTCTCCTCAACCTCCTCCTTAGCCTGGTGATCCCTTAACCACTCATAGTACTCCTCCTCCCTTTCTTCCCCAACCATCTCCTATGATAACTCATCGGAGGGGGCAGTTGCCCTCCCCAGAGCCTCCATCTCGTGGGAAGAAGGGAAGGAGGAGGAACTAATTATGTATATAATTTATTTTAATTTAATGTGCAAAGTATAGGTATGTGATGATGTTGTCTTCTTACACTTGTGGAGCACACTCTGAGGCATAGTTTTTGCAGAGTGTGTTTTACAAGTGTATGGAGACAACTTCATCACATGCTGTCCTTGTTGATTATATGATTGTTTTTGGCGATGTAATGTCCAAACTGTTCTCCTAATACAAAACATTGACAATTACAATTATACATGATGGCATATCACTGTTTTGATGCCAAAAACATAGCTTAAATGGACAGTCAACACCTGAATTATTGTTGGTCAAAAAGTAAGATAATCCCTTTATTACCCATTGTCCAGTTTGGAATAACCAACACTGTTATAGAAATACGTTTTACCTCTGTTATTACCTTGTATCTATGCCTCTGCAAACTGACCCCTTTATTTCAGTTCTTTTGATAGACCTGCATTTTAGCCAATCAGTGATCACTCCAGGGTAACTATACGTGCATAAGCTCAATGTTTTCTATATGAAACATATTAACTAATGCCCTCTAGTGGTCAAAATGCATTCAGATTAGAGGCACCCTTCAAGGTCTATTTGAATTTGATAATAAGCCTGTAGGCTATATTTCTCTCTATGTTAAATAAAGAGTATATTTTTAAAACTACATTAAAGTGTTTTACTTATTTCTGAAATCTATTTAATTTAAATGGTGCATGAAAGCAGAACATTCGCTTACATGATTTTGGCAGAGCATAACATTTTAAACAACATTCACATTTACTCATATTCTTTGATTCATTATCTTGTTATCCTTTGCTGAAAGGTTTATCTAGGAAAGCTCAGGTGAAGTAAATAACATAGCTTAGATCTGCTGATTGGTGGCTGCATATATCTACTGATTGTCATTGCCTCACCCATGTGTTCACTTAAAACTAGTAGTGTATAGATATGTGCATGGCGAAAAAATTTAGTTAGGTTCGAATCGATTCTGATTTTTTCGAATTTCGGTTCGGATCGATTCGAATTCGGAAAAATTTGAATCAATTTGGTTCGGATTCGTTTTGGATTCATTCGGATAAATTCGGCTGGATTTGGTTTGATTCGGTTTGGTTCATAAATTCGGAATTCGGTGGGATGTGCTGTGTATTAGACTAGTATTATGTACTGTATATTAGGTGTAACCCATAGCCCTGAGTTATATAACCTAATATACTGTACAATACTAGTTTAATCCATGGCCATCCGAATCTACAGAATAAATCCGAATAAATCTGAAGTAATTCGGATTTATTCAGTAAATTTGGCACTATTTTAATTCAGAAATTCGAATCGATCCGAATCCCGAATTTTACGAATTCGGCCGAATTTCCGAATCGATCCGAAACGAATCGCACATGTCTAGTAGTGTATTGATGCTCCTTCAACACATTATACCAAGAGACTGAAGCACATTTGAGAATAGAAGATAATTGGAAACCAGGTTAAAATTGTATGTTCAACATAGCTAATGAAAGATACATTTAGGGTTTCATGTCCCTTTAAGAGTTACATTTGAAATATATGCTCATAGTACAATATTTGGAGAACAACAATGTGGAATCGATACATGAAATGATATTGAGCATTTACATTAAGAAGAAATATCAGGACAACATCTAGAATAAGTAGACATCTCATATATATACAGTATACAGGGAGTGCAGAATTATTAGGCAAGTTGTATTTTTAAAGGATTAATTTTATTATTGAACAACAACCATGTTCTCAATGAACCCAAAAAAAAATTAATATCAAAGCTGAATAGTTTTGGAAGTAGTTTTTAGTTTGTTTTTAGTTATAGCTATTTTAGGGGGATATCTGTGTGTGCAGGTGACTATTACTGTGCATAATTATTAGGCAACTTAACAAAAAACAAATATATACCCATTTCAATTATTTATTTTTACCAGTGAAACCAATATAACATCTCAACATTCACAAATATACATTTCTGACATTCAAAAACAAAACAAAAACAAATCAGTGACCAATATAGCCACCTTTCTTTGCAAGGACACTCAAAAGCCTGCCATCCATGGATTCTGTCAGTGTTTTGATCTGTTTACCATCAACATTGCGTGCAGCAGCAACCACAGCCTCCCAGACACTGTTCAGAGAGGTGTACTGTTTTCCCTCCTTGTAAATCTCACATTTGATGATGGACCACAGGTTCTCAATGTGGTTCAGATCAAGTGTACAAGGAGGCCATGTCATTAGATTTTCTTCTTTTATACCCTTTCTTGCCAGCCACGCTGTGGAGTACTTGGACGCGTGTGATGGAGCATTGTCCTGCATGAAAATCATGTTTTTCTTGAAGGATGCAGACTTCTTCCTGTATCACTGCTTGAAGAAGGTGTCTTCCATAAACTGGCAGTAGGACTGGGAGTTGAGCTTGACTCCATCCTCAACCCGAAAAGGCCCCACAAGCTCATCTTTGATGATACCAGCCGAAACCAGTACTCCACCACCACCTTGCTGGCGTCTAAGTCGGACTGGAGCTCTCTGCCCTTTACCAATCCAGCCACGGGCCCATCCATCTGGCCCATCAAGACTCACTCTCCTTTCATCAGTCCATAAAACCTTAGAAAAATCAGTCTTGAGATATTTCTTGGCCCAGTCTTGACGTTTCAGCTTGTGTGTCTTGTTCAGTGGTGGTTGTCTTTCAGCCTTTCTTACCTTGGCCATGTCTCTGAGTATTGCACACATTGTGCTTTTGGGCACTCCAGTGATGTTGCAGCTCTGAAATATGGCCAAACTGGTGGCAAGAGGCATCTTGGCAGCTGCATGCTTGACTTTTCTCAGTTCATGGGCAGTTATTTTGCGCCTTGGTTTTTCCACACGCTTCTTGCAACCCTATTGACTATTTTGAATGAAACGCTTGATTGTTCGATGATCACGCTTCAGAAGCTTTGCAATTTTAAGAGTGCTGCATCCCTCTGCAAGATATCTCACTATTTTTGACTTTTCTGAGCCTGTCAAGTCCTTCTCATATGATAAAGGTGAATGCATATTGAGAAATGACTTGAAATATAAATGTGAATGTTTATGAATTTTATGTATTTGCTCTTTATCATCTATGTTTCAACAATGTATATGATTGACACAATCCATAATCCAAGAAAATCACTTGTGTTCTCATTCGCAAAACGTGGCAAATCCAATATTGACAACGTAATCCAATCAAAGGACGGATTTAACACCTTTGCATGTGATGTCTCATGCAACATGGCGCATCCGAGATTGTGTAAAAACGTAATCCTAACAAATGACTGATTTTACACCTTTGCATGTGATGTTTTATGCCACATGGCACATCTGAGATTGCGTAAAAACTTAATCCTAACAAATGACGGATATTACACTTTTTGCATGTGACGTCTTACGCAACATGGCGCATCCAAGATCGCGTAAAAACGTAATCCTAACAAATGATGGATTTTACACCTTTGCATGTTAATATCAAACGTATTTATATTTAAAAAACTAGTATGTGCTATATTGTTATCTATCAAGAGTGTTTGTTTCATGCAATGCACAGCTTCACATAATGTAACACTAGATAACATAATACTGTGATATATGAAATATAATCCATTGTTGGTAATAAATATATATTTCATTAGAATAGTAAGATTTGGAAATATTTAAGAAGCAGCAGGTTTTAACATAGAAATAATGCTACTATATACATTACAAAAATGTGGATTTGTTTTATACATTATATGTTACCTAGAGCTAGGGTGACCATATTTCCGGTTTAAAAAGGGACACATATGAAAAATACATATGTCAGGGATGTTTTTAGAGCTGTTTAAAGATTTTTTTGTATAAGAACCCTAACATATGTATTGATCATATGTGTCCCTTATTAAAGCAGCAATATGGTCAGCCTACCTATAGCAATATATCGGATAATTAAATCTAATCACAAATAATAGAAAGAGATTAATCATCTAAAACTATATGTGCATTACACACAGTGATTTCTTTTGTTATACTACTACAATAAGATGTAAGGAAAATTTGAATATATGTGCTGCCAACATTCAGATGATAGTCTGGTTTAAACATATTATATGTGTATGTTGATGTTAAAAGAATTAATAATAATAAAAAGTACATTATGAATGCATTTCTATAAATTAAGAATTGTGTTCAGCATCACTTAAGGATTATCAACATAAAATATCTTTTAGTAGAAATTACATTAATAAATAAAGAAGGAAAAATACATTTTAAGGACATTCTTTTTATTATGATAAATATGATTTATGAATGTCATAAAACATAAAGAAATAATAACTTGAAAAATAAGTCAGAAGGAGAAAACAGCCCCTTGGGAGCCATCTGACAAGGTGACATAGTGCTTCACAGTCCTTGGAGGGAGTTGACAAGGGCAAACAAAGGCCAACAAAGCCCCTTTGGAGCCATCCAACAAGGTTACATAGTGCATCACAGTCCTTGGAGGGAGTTGACAAGGGCAAACAAAGGCCAACACAGCCCATTTGGAGCAATCTGACAAGATGACATAGTGCATCACAGTCCTTGGAGGGAGTTGACAAGGGCAAACAAAGGCCAACAAAGCCCCTTTGGAGCCATCCAACAAGGTTACATAGTGCATCACAGTCCTTGGAGGGAGTTGACAAGGGCAAACAAAGGCCAACACAGCCCATTTGGAGCAATCTGACAAGATGACATAGTGCATCACAGTCCTTGGAGGGAGTTGACAAGGGCAAACAAAGGCCAACACAGCCCCTTTGGAGCCACCTGACAAGGTGACATAGTGCATTACAGTCCTTGGAGGGAGTTGACAAGGACAAACAAAGGCCAACACAGCCCCTTTGGAGCCATCTAACAAGGTGCCAAAGTTTATCACATACCTTGGAGGGAGTTGACAATGGCAAACAAAGAGCAACACAGCCATTAGTATAAATCTGACAAGATGAAATAGTGCAAAACATAAAGAAATAATATAACTTGAAAAATAAGTTAGAAGGAGAAAACAGCCCCTTGGGAGCCATCTGACAAGGTGACATAGTGCTTCACAGTCCTTGGAGGGAGTTGACAAGGGCAAACAAAGGCCAACAAAGCCCCTTTGGAGCCATCCGACAAGGTTACATAGTGCATCACAGTCCTTGGAGGGAGTTGACAAGGGCAAACAAAGGCCAACACAGCCCATTTGGAGCAATCTGACAAGATTACATAGTGCATCACAGTCCTTGGAGGGAGTTGACAAGGGCAAACAAAGGCCAACACAGCCCCTTTGGAGCCACCTGACAAGGTGACATAGTGCATTACAGTCCTTGGAGGGAGTTGACAAGGACAAACAAAGGCCAACACAGCCCCTTTGGAGCCATCTAAGAAGGTGCCAAAGTGTATCACAGTCCTTGGAGGGAGTTGACAAGGGCAAACAAAGAGCAACACAGCCATTAGTATAAATCTGACAAGATGAAATAGTGCAAAAGGCACAACAAGAACTGCAAAATTGGCAAAAACGTAACAAATATAAATAACAAATTAACAACATAACAACATGTGGATGGAGGAGTTATTTGTGCTCCCTCGGGCCAGCTCCGAATCCTCCACTTACTGGGGCATCAGTATCACCTTCATTGCCCTGAGCCCCTCCAGCTGCGGCTTCATGCATTGCCCCTAACTGCATTATTCAGGCTAGAGTGATGCGATGAAGCCGCAGCTGGATAAGCATGGTGTCATGCATCCTTCCCAGCAACTGTTTGGAACTCAGCATGGTTTGCTCAATATGTGCTAGAGCCTCTAGCATCAACCATGCTGAGTCACAACCTAAAAAAAAAACAGATTAAAAAAGAATATTAATTACAGAACATAATAAAAATATAGGAAAGAGACATTGCACTAATTAAAATACAAATCATTATTATAATAAAATATGCTATAGAGAAGAATTACACATTAAATATGTTCTTCATAGATAAACCATTAAGATATATACGGCTAGATTACAAGTTTTTGTCGGTAAGGCTTGCGGGGCTAACGCTCCTTTTTTTCTTACCGCTCCCTTAAGCCAATGCTGGTATTACGAGTTTGCTTTAAGCCGGCGTTAGCCTCTGAAAAGTGAGCGTTAAGCGAAATTTAGCTCCACATCTCACCTCGATACCAGCATTGCTTACGGTAGCAGTAAGGTGGCAAAACGCGCTCGTTCACGATTTCCCCATAGGAAACAATGGGGCTGAGCTGGGTGAAAAAAACCTAACACCTGCAAAAAAGCAGCGTTCAGCTCCTAACGCAGCCCCATTGTTTCCTATGGGAAAATGAAATTTATGTCTTCACCTAACACCCTAACATGAACCCCAAGTCTAAACACCCCTAATCTTATATTTATTAACCCCTAATCTGCCGCTCCGGACACCGCCGTCACCTATATTATACTTATAAACCCCTAATCTGCTGCCCCCCACATCGCCGACACCTACATTATAGTTATTAACCCCATATCTGCCCCACTCCAATGTTCCCGCAACTATATTAAATGTATTAACCCCTAATCTGCCGCCGCCAATGTCACCGCCACTATAATAAAGTTATTAACCCCTAGACCTAAGTCTAACCCTAACACCTCCAAACTTAAATATAATTTAAATTAAAATAAATTAATTTAACATAATTAAATAAATTAATCCTATTTAAAACTAAATACTTACCGATAAATAAATCCTAAAATAGCTACAATATAACTAATAGTTACATTGTAGCTAGCTTAGGATTTATATTTATTTTACAGGAAAGTTTGCATTTATTTTAACTAGGTAGAATAGTTATTAAATAGTTATTAACTATGAAATAACTACCTAGCTAAAATAAGTACACAATTACCTGTAAAATAAATCCTAACCTAAGTTACAATTGCACCTAACACTACACTATCATTAAACTAATTACCTAAACTACCTACAATTAATCTCTCGCCCCCTCCTGTCCTGACCCCTCTCCCGGCCCTTCCCGTCCTGACCCCTCTCCCGGCCTTTTCTGACCTGACCCCTCTCCCGGCCTGGGGAAGGGCCGGGAGAGGGGTTAGAACAGAAAAGGGCGGGTGAGGGGTCAGGCCAGGAAAGGCCAGGAGAGGGGTCCGGACGGGAAGGGCCAGGAGAGGGGTCAGTACCGGAAGGGGCAAGAGAGGGATCAGGATGGAAAGGGCCAGGAGGCTGATGCCCAGAAGTGGAAGTTTCATCTGAAATATATAATACAATTTTATAAATACATATATTATATGAAAATATATTATTATCTTGAGAGAAATCAATATTCACCATCATTTAAAATCTGTATTATTTTTCTCATAAAATATTTATACAAAGTCACAATAATGACTATGTTTAAAGGTATTGATTGATTTGAATAAAGTATAAGTTATAATAATATTTCATTGTTCCTTGAAACTCTCATTGTTCACTGGTATTTTACATGGAACGTTTGATCAATACATGAAAACCCATATTTTTCAAAGTCAACATTATGTGCTAATCTTTATGATTTTATAATATGATATTTCTCTTTTTGATAATATATCAGTACGCATGTATGCATTTGAGATTGAAACGCCATAGAGTTCTTTTAGACACATGCCATGGATTGACTTTGGAGACTGCAACAATTGGATAATATGGGAGTGTGTAATATAATCAAATCGAAATGGCCACTACACATAGCCTTTGAAACAAGGTAATCACTGATTACCATATAGATTAAGATGATTGCCTTTGTAATCGTAAATAGAATTATTTTAAGCTTGATGGTTCAATCAATTACTATTCAGAATATATACACAGTATATACTACTGTCTACTTAAATATTAAAAATAGAATAGTATCTATCTGACATTACTTTTACAGAGTATGTTTTGTGAATATCTCATTTACATTAGGATTAAATGTATGTCAGTCCAATATTAATAGACACATTCAGAATTGCATTTTTAAGGTTAGAATAATATTAATGTTTGTTTGAGTGAAATGGACAGTTTACACATAAATCATTTTCAAATCCCTTTACATATCATACATCATGAAATTAAATCAATGAATTTCAACAGGATTATGTTTTATGTACACTTAGAAGTGGCTGAGATGCTCAGAACAATGATGACATAATGAGATGGTCTGTATTTAGGCACTCAGGTTAATAGCAATGACTGTATGTACAATCATAAGATGATTATTGGGTGTTTGGATGTAATATGCATGTGACATCATGAGGTCATTCATGGCAATTCATAAATAAATAGGAAAATAAATCAATCATTTCTATGTTGATGCTGCATGATATAGAAAGGGGGCAGTAGTGTATTTGAAAAATAATGGAATAATATATCTTAAAGGGACAAAGATGTAGACTTTAGTTCTCTTCAATAGTATGATTTTGAAACAATACATTATATACATTTTATATATATTTGACGTACCATCAGACTCCAAGGGAGCCACTTCCTCCTCCATCTCACATGTAACATCAATATCTGTAAAACAAAATATGTTGTGTACACGTTAAAATCAAATATTATAATAACGTGTTACTGGTGCTCAAGGACATACATCAATGTTGCATTAAAGAGATACTGAACCAAAGTTAGGAATTTCATAATTTTGATGGAGCATGCAATTGAAATAAAATATATATTTATCGATGATTAAAAATTAAATGTGATTAAGGGGCGGAGCCGGCCACGAAACAGCATGGCCGCAATAGTGTAGTGCTCCGAGAAGCCAATTCCTGCTGCACTTATTAACAGGAGTCCAAGGGGCTAAATCACAGATCCTGAGGGCATAGGAGATGGGAGACACCTGCAACTGCATAATGGCATAAAGCGACAGCGGTTTGTTTACCGGGGGCACGGATTTTACATCTGATTCGGCTCAGCCAGGGCCTATAGACGCGCTGCCAGTGGCGCAAACTACCTTGTGTAAACAGAGCTGAGAGGAGACAGGAGGTGCGGATCTGAGCAATTCAGACCCCGAGAGGCGGCCAAAGTCACACAGCAGTAAAACCGATGGGTTGGTAGCTATACCGACCATCCTTGACAGCATTGTGAAGGTAAAGAGAGGGGAGAGCGGGAACCCGCCATCTTTAACAAAAAATCCTACCCGCTGGGATACTCTCAAGTACAGAGGGAGCTATGAGTTAGAGGAAATGGAGGCTAAGACCTATAATAGGGCCCACATGGGATATAAAAGAAAATAAATCTAAAGGGGGCTGCAGCACAGTCACAAATAGACCGGACTTACAGAGTAAAGATCACTGTGGGGCTGCTATCACACTATATTTAAACATCTATTACACAGCCCACACAATATCCCTGCAGCCTCGTTAAAGATCAGTGCTAAAAGTAAAATACATAACAACATGACAATTTAAAGTGGGCCACAGAGGGAAGAAAGGAGAGAATAAAGGCAGAGAAGTTCTGTAATTGCTGTGCTGGGACAATATCACCTATAAAGAGTGCTTTCTCAGGATTTGATTTAGCAGCAGTTTAAACAAGGAGCAACACTATACAGATTGGCCTCCTAATCAGCAAAGAGTCACATTTTATAACTCAGTGCATAGTTCATGTTATAGTCCTAAAACCCAGTAGGAAATAGAGAGGGTTAGACATACACGCATATAAAAAAAAAAAAAAAAGCACAGGGTAACGTGGCACAGAAGGGGAAAACTGTAGTGCTCTGTGATAGCTGCTCTGTGAAACAACCATATACAGGGAGTGACTCTACAGGAACAATCAGGGTGGCTGTTTGACAAGAGTATATCAGAATACAGGGAAGCTTTTAGCTCAGTTCAGAGCCATCTCAAGCAATAATATCGATATGGCGTCTAAAAGACAACAGAAGACAGATAAAATACAAAAATCAGTTAACCCCTCAGGCTCTAAAATGAACGCTTTTTTTAAGGCATTAGTTACCCCTGGCGCAACAGCACCAAGCTCGCCCTCTTCAGAATTAGAGGAAGAAAGAATCTCCCCTCACCAAAGCAGACCTGAAAGCTCTACCCTCTAAAGAGGACTTTTTCAACATTTATGCAACAGGTCAGCCAACTAATTAAAGATGGTCTGGCTGAAGTCAGGAGGGACATCACAGAACTAGGCAACAGAGTAGTACAGCTTGAGGAATATGCCGAAGAAGTGTCAGAAACGACAAATCTTACTACATTGCAACTTCAACACCAAAGTACAGAGATCATACAACTACAAAATCAACTAGAGGATCTAGACAACAGGGGCCTCAGGCAGAATCTAAGGATAAGAGGAATCCCAGAAACCATCCTGCCTGCGACCCTGCAACAATATCTACAAGACCTATTTCGCTTCCTGCTTAATACAGAGCCTGACACGGTCATAATGCTGGACAGAGCACATAGGGCGCTAAGGCCGAAACCACAACCCTCTGCTCCACCTAGAGACGTTATCTTGAAGTGACACTATTTTCAAGATAAAGAAAACATAATGACAGTGGCAAGGAAGAAATCACCGGTCCGCTATCTTGACACTCCTCTTCAAATATATGCAGACTTAAGTCCACTTACCCTATCAAAGCGCCGCGAGGTAGGATTTCTCACAACACACTTGAGAGGCCTAGGGGCCCCTTACCGTTGGGGCTTCCCCTTTTCTCTGAGAGCTTTAAAAGACAATAAAGAGGCTACTTATAGAGATTTAGAAGACTTGGACACTTTCTGTACGCAGCTAAACATTGCAAAACCAAAGATACCTGAAGACACCAGCAGAGGACAGGAGGAAAGTGCAGTACAGCGATTACCACCGAAAGCACAGAGACAGAAGTGGACAACAGTCCAGAAGAACTCTAAATCAATGGCGCTGAAGCATACCTGCAGAGAATCCAACAGCACAGCCCCACCATGAAAGTGGTTACAGCAAAATTGTGGGGACTACCCTGGGCAAAGAGTGAGCCCAAGGTTTTTACTGGACACAAATGGGCATAACCAGCCTATTTGGTTGGGCAGCCACAGGTTACATGTATATCTCTCTCTGTTGTCTGCTGTGTTTTGCTCCTTTTTTCTTTTGTCTTTGGTCTTACCCTCCCTACTATACCAAACCCCTACTCTATGTTCCCAGTTATAGTTGCATAAACTTTGGACACACAATTATCATTTTTCAAATGGCAGGAGGGGCAGCAGCAGCTTTAGGACTGTTGCCTCCCCCTGATTGTAGAAGTATGAGATTAGTCTTTAAAGTGATAGAGGATATTGTAATTTGTATTGTTAAGTTTATTGTTAGTATGTTATTTGATGTTAATGTGTTTTTCTCACTCCATCCACAGAAATTTCTCCTAAAAGGCACAGGTTATCTCCTGCAACCACAGAGGTCTCTTCCTGGTTCGGCGGGCTGGGGGGTGGTACAGACACCTTCCGGAGGCGACATTGTTGCACAGGGTAAGACTACACACCCACACTTGATAAAACACAATGCATAGAAATATTTGCATAACATCATAGAACACCAAGGGCCTTAACTCCCCCTCAAAAAGATCTATCGCATTGAAAAGGTTCGCTAAACAAAAAATCTCAGTAGTATTCGTTCAAGAGACCCACTTTCCAAAAAATTCAGAGCCCAAATTCTCTTCTAGAGACTTCCCAACAGGATATCTAAACTCCAAAGGAAAAAAAAATGGGGTGGGTATCTTGATACATCGCAGCACACCTTTTCAACTGATCAATCTAGTAGGGGATAAGGAGGGTAGAATACTTATAGTGATAGGGTTAATATTCAACAGACCAGTGACACTCGTCAATGTCTATGCACCTAATTCAGGCAGAACACCCTTCTTTTGAAGATTACTTTCCCTTGTCCTAGAACACAGGAAGGGTATACTGATTTTAGGGGGGGACCTGAATGTAACAATGGACCCTTTGCTAGATACGACATCCGCTAATACAAATGCGGCTCATAGACCTCCAGACTTAGTTTATAGATGTTTCAGGCAACTAGGACTGATAGATATATGGAGGGTACAGCATCCCCTGCAAAGGAATTACACATTTTACTCTCACCCATGGGCCTCATATTCGTGGCTGGGTTATATCTACATAGATCAAGCTAGTGTTTCCTCAGTGAGAGACTCAGACATTCAACCAACCACCTGGGCTGAACATTCATTGGTCTCTATATCTCTAGAATGGCCAGAGGTTCCAGTTAACCCGTATATCTGGAGATTAGATGATTATCTCCTGAGGCACCCAACGACAAGCAAATCACTAACAACCTCAATTACAGAGTATTTTCAATTCAACATGAACACAGAGGTATAACCTCTTAACATTTGGGAAGCGCATAAGGCAGTAATAAGAGGGGAGTGCATTAAACATAAAGCCTATATGAAGAAAACATACAACATGACAGTGAACTCTCTATTCTCCAGATTACAAGACCTAGAATTAGAACATAAACAACGACCAAAAGATTCAACCCTTTTATCATTAATAACTAAAGTCAGAGCTGACATTAATAACATACTCACAAAAGAAGCTCAGAAAAGAGCACTAAAATTAAAAAAAAAAACCTTCTTTTTTGAGGGAAACAGAGCTGGTTCACTATTAGCCAGAGCTTTGAGAACAAAGACTGGTCAAACACACGTACATAAAATTCAAAAACAGACTGGGACTGATACCTATGACAGTAAAGAAATAGCGGACAGTTTTAGAGACTTTTACGCGAGACTTTACAACCTAGAGCAAATGGATACACCGACACATTCCCGAGGCTATAACACAATATATCAAGAATGCTAACCTAAACCCCTTGACAGACTCACAGAGGAGTGACTTGGATGTGCCAATAACCCTAAAAGAAATCCTGATGGTTATTTCCCATCTCCCAAAAGGGAAAAGCCCAGGCCCAGATGGGTTTACCAATTCCTATTATAAAACTTTTAAGCAACTACTAGCCCCACATTTATTGTCCTTGTTCCAGGCTATAGACAGCGACTTAAAATTCTCACCCGATATGTTAATGGCACACATTGCAGTAATTTTAAAACCAGATAACCACAGGATCAGATGGGTAGCTACAGACCTATCTCATTGCTTAATTCGGATATAAAGATATTTAGCAAAATTATAGCGAATCGAATAAACACAGTATTAAACGATATTATACACACTGACCAGGTAGGCTTCACGCCTCATCGTGAGGCACGAAACAACACCATACGAGCTCTAACATTATCGACATATGCAAAATTTCACAATATACCGGCAGTTATAATGACGACGGATGCAGAAAAAGCGTTCGATAGGACAAATTGGCGATTTCTTAAAAAAACGTTAGAAATATTCGGATTCTGAACCAAAATGATAGATAGAGTTTGCTGAGAAAAAGAGGGAATGGCACTAGCACTACAATACTGTTAATACAGGGTTGCTCAAATTAGATTAGATTGATATCTGTTTATGTACGTATATATTTATTTATGCACATGCATACATCTGTACACACATTCAAGTCTGTGTGTATATCAATCTTATAAGTATAGCTTGTGGTGAGCTGGGGTGCTTGTGCACAGGAACAACTTTTGGATTGAGTCTAGAGCCCAGGAGAAGGGATCAAGACTAGAAATAGTGCACTTAGGCAGCACTCCTATCCCTGATTGGAGTAAATAATAATAATAAACTCACATTGAGGACCAAAAAGTTTCTATTCAAAAAGGATTTACTTAAAACATAACTTTTATTCAACAATAGTTATAAAATCAATATGTGTGTGTATGTGCTTTAAAAACACATAGGAACTGGATTGTAAATATTGGCTAATGGTCAATTTGGCAACCTAGTTATGCTATTATAGAGGGCACCTCTGAGGGATCCCACTCTTGTATAGGTGCTTGTTTGTATTTTATATCATGCGCTAGGGGTAGATTGGAGTGTTTCACAATGGGTTCACACCTAGGTGCTGTGTATGGCACTTTCTAGGTTTGTGGTTAGACTAGTCAAATGTCTAATTCTAGTTTTACAAATGTGACATCTGATATAATGGTTGTCAGATTAACTTTTTCCAGACCTTATACTCAGGTCTGGTTTGGTATATTAGACTTCAGACTATCTGGTAATATGATAAATTATACGTTGGTTATTAATCTTCTGTCAGTGCCCTAATATCTCATAAAATACTTTTGGACTTTATGTCAACTGGGTAGAGATATAAATGTCAGGAGTTACATTTAAGTATCTATTACAACTTGTTATGGCATGTAATGCTGATGGTGCCCAGAGTTATTCGTCACTTTTATTTCAAGTGCAATGAATTGATATTGATACCAATGGATGTAATAGCAGATTTGTTAGAATAAGTATATTACTAGCTTCCAATTGGTACACTGGGTCTAAGTTACACCTTATTTGAAGCTGCAAGACATGTAAATCTTGGGATGAAGAATTGAATTTTCTTAGCTAAATATGAATTTGCTTTGTGCAATATATTTTTTCTCTTTCTTTTTATATTGTGCATAAATTTCCGGTTTTGATGTCTATTAACATATATGGTCTGTAATGACCTATTATTTAGTCCACATCTTAGGGTGCTTGGTGTAAAATTTCGGATTTTAAGTCTTGTATTTGGCTGTTGTAAAAATGTAATGATTTTATTTTTTATTTTTTTACCTTGTACAGGCGATTTAGAGAATGCCTTATTTTGGCAAGTGTTCTTACAGGTTAAGTCTGTATGACATCACCTGACATTCACCTCATACGTGTGGCTTAATTCATATGGTATATTAGCTCACAAAGGTTGGTGTCTGGTTACCCAAATAAAATACCCTTTATCGGTTTAGCTAAATTTGAATTAGACATACACTGCTATTAAAGCTAAATCGTGAAGTAGCTAGTTGTGCGCGTTATAACTGATTTTTGTGGCTGTTTAACTTATATATTAATTTTTTTAAAAAAGAAAAGAAAAAACTGTATCTTGAGAAAGGCCTTATTTTGGCCTTATTTATCATACATTAGATCGAAAATTCCCGTTCAAATCTGTGTATCCTTTACATCTATTATACCTCTGGCGTATAGCACAACTACCAAAATATCACGAGGGTCAGTATATGGTTACTCAAATACAATATACTTAATAAAGTTTGCAGTTAACATTAACTCGATATCATATAGCACCCGCACTGCTTGGACCTTTGAGAAAGCCGAAACAGTATCGGCGAAACATGTCAGGGGGGGTATAGTCCAACAAACACCCCAATTAGCCGTTTTTTTAAATGGCATAGGAACTGGTTATACAAATTTATTTAATCTAATACGTTGGCAATCAAGAAAAACCTTAATATATATAGTTATATTTGTTAAAAAGCAGCCATAGCTCACTGACCGGAATGGTCAGAATTACATCAGTAATTCGGTGACACGCTAGAGGTATCAGTTTGGGGATAGCGAACATTTAAGAGTGGTTCTTTAAACTGTAGAAGCCTAATCTATAAACCACAGATGCCAAAATAAGACATCTCTTCAGATTTACTAGACAAGCCAACACCTAATTCTAATAGACACTGTTTGAGAATTACTATAAGACTCATATTACGCTATTTCAGCACACAGCATTCCAAGCAGTGCGGGTGCTATATGATATCGAGTTAATGTTAACTGCAAACTTTATTAAGTATATTGTATTTGAGTAACCATATACTGACCCTCGTGATATTTTGGTAGTTGTGCTATACGCCAGAGGTATAATAGATGTAAAGGATACACAGATTTGAACGGGAATTTTCGATCTAATGTATGATAAATAAGGCCAAAATAAGGCCTTTCTCAAGATACAGTTTTTTCTTTTCTTTTTAAAAAAAATTAATATATAAGTTAAACAGCCACAAAAATCAGTTATAACGCGCACAACTAGCTACTTCACGATTTAGCTTTAATAGCAGTGTATGTCTAATTCAAATTTAGCTAAACCGATAAAGGGTATTTTATTTGGGTAACCAGACACCAACCTTTGTGAGCTAATATACCATATGAATTAAGCCACACGTATGAGGTGAATGTCAGGTGATGTCATACAGACTTAACCTGTAAGAGCACTTGCCAAAATAAGGCATTCTCTAAATCGCCTGTACAAGGTAAAAAAGTAAAAAATAAAATCATTACATTTTTACAACAGCCAAATACAAGACTTAAAATCCGAAATTTTACACCAAGCACCCTAAGATGTGGACTAAATAATAGGTCATTACAGACCATATATGTTAATAGACATCAAAACCGGAAATTTATGCACAATATAAAAAGAAAGAGAAAAAATATATTGCACAAAGCAAATTCCTGTTTAGCTAAGAAAATTCAATTCTTCATCCCAAGATTTACATGTCTTGCAGCTTCAAATAAGGTGTAACTTAGACCCAGTGTACCAATTGGAAGCTAGTAATATACTTATTCTAACAAATCTGCTATTAAATCCATTGGTATCAATATCAATTCATTGCACTTGAAATAAAAGTGACGAATAACTCTGGGCACCATCAGCATTACATGCCATAACAAGTTGTAATAGATACTTAAATGTAACTCCTGACATTTATATCTCTACCCAGTTGACATAAAGTCCAAAAGTATTTTATGAGATATTAGGGCACTGACAGAAGATTAATAACCAACGTATAATTTATCATATTACCAGATAGTCTGAAGTCTAATATACCAAACCAGACCTGAGTATAAGGTCTGGAAAAAGTTAATCTGACAACCATTATATCAGATGTCACATTTGTAAAACCAGAATTAGACATTTGACTAGTCTAACCACAAACCTAGAAAGTGCCATACACAGCACCTAGGTGTGAACCCATTGTGAAACACTCCAATCTACCCCTAGCGCATGATATAAAATACAAACAAGCACCTAAACAAGAGTGGGATCCCTCAGAGGTGCCCTCTATAATAGCATAACTAGGTTGCCAAATTGACCATTAGCCAATATTTACAATCCAGTTCCTATGTGTTTTTAAAGCACATACACACACATATTGATTTTATAACTATTGTTGAATAAAAGTTATGTTTTAAGTAAATCCTTTTTGAATAGAAACTTTTTGGTCCTCAAAGTGAGTTTATTATTATTATTTACTCCAATCAGGGACGGGAGTGCTGCCTAAGTGCACTATTTCTAGTCTTGATCCCTTCTCCTGGGCTCTAGACTCAATCCAAAAGATAGATAGAGTTTGTAGTCTTTATACTTGTCCAAGGGCTAGGTTAAGAGTAAATAACACGACAGGGGTGTCCTCTATCCCCTATATTGTTTATATTGACAATGGAGATGTTTGCGGCCCACATACGCGCCAATGAAAATATAAACGGCATAACCATAGAACCCAACAAATTTAAAATTGCGATGTATGCGGACGATATTCTTTTTACAGTCACTTCCCCTAGCAGTACTATCCCAGTGATACTTTGGGAAATCGAGAAATTCGGCGCTCTCTCAAATTTTTTAATAAACCAAACTAAATCGGAAGTTTTGAATAAATCGATGAACCCACCAAACTTTCAAAAACTATCAAAGGTTTTTCCTTTGCGTCTCCAGTCAGAGTCAGTTCGGTATTTAAGTATACACCTCTCCCCCAACCCCTCTACCCTCTTCAAGAAAAACTACGAGTCTTTGTTTAACATGATATCAAGAGACCTTAACACTTGGACGTCTAAGACACTCTCCTGGTGGGGCAGAATACATTCTATTAAAATGACGACACTACCTAGAATCCTATATTTACTGCAAGCCCTTCCTATTCATCTCCCCTCCTGGTTTTTGACCCGAGTACAAGGACGGATAAATACCTACATATGGGGCAAGATTAGACCCAGAGTTAATAGAAACACCCTATACAGACCTACGATTATGGGTGGGGCAGGTTTACCAAAAATAGAGGAATATTATCATGCAGTGACCCTCCAGAGAATATTAGATTGGCATGGTTCTTTTTCTCACAAAGCATGGGTGTCTATTGACTCTTAAATACTACAAGTCCCATTCATGAGAGCAGTGTGTTGGGTCCCTCCTGATCTAAGACCAACACAATGCGGGCAATTAGACATACACAAACACCTCTTTAGGGAATGGGAGAAAATAAAAGTCCTGTACCCTCATATTTCATCCATCAGATCTCCATTATTCCCAATAGTTCTCAATACAGAGATGGTGGGGAGTTTAGACAAGGGATTTAGGAGACTGAGAGAGTGGGGATACACGATTCCACTGTGTAGATTTTTAGATGACGGGAAATTAATGGACAGGCAAAGGTTAGAGGCAATCGCGGAGGGACGATATGTTCATTGGCTTAAATACGCACAACTCCAGCATTTTTGAGCACATCAACACACAAGAGGGAATTTATCCACTCTTTGACCCCCTTTGAAAGACTATGTGACAGGGAGACGACAATCCAGAGCCCCCTGCCAGTATCCCGCCGACTTCTGTTAGAAACTCAAAGCACCATACTACCTAACTTCACAACAAGGTGGGCCCTCGACCTACATACTGAAATTGATAATAAAGCTTGGCATACTATTTTCCAGAGAACGAGAAAGTCCTCCACCTCCCCACAAATACTTGAGATGAACTATAAACTAATGTCTTGTTGGTACTTAACCCCAACTAGATTGAACACAATATACCCTGACTCCTCCCGAATGTGCTGGAGGGGGTGTGGTGGACAGGGAACCCTACTACATATGGGGGGGAGTGCCCCATAATTGAGAAACTATGGAAGGGAGTGGAGGTACATCTCCGAAGTCTAGCGGGAGACACATTTCAATTGACAGCCAGAATAGCACTTCTAAATGAAATTACTAGCATTACATGCAAGCTTAGGACCCTAATAGTACAAATAGGTTTGAATGGGGCTCGATCGTTAATAGCCAGGGCATGGAAGACACCATTTTCCCCAACTAAAGAGTTGAAATAGTTATCATGTGTGTATTGCTTGATGTTTGTTGTGTACATTTAAACAAAATATCAACATGTGCTAGCCATGTTCTGAAGCACAAAGGTGTAGACTAAGAAGCTTTGCAATCTTAATATTAAACTAATAAAATAAATATATTTTTGAGCGTGTGCTGGGTTCCCTGGACTTTTGTGTGTGTGTGTATATATATATATATATATATATATATATATATATATATATATATCTATCTATCTATCTATCTATATATATATATATATATATATATATATATATATATATATATATATATATAAAATTAGAGGAGTACATTATAAGTTTTATTCAAATGGAATGCCTCATCATAATCATGATCAGAATATTTCTAAAAAAGACACCTTTAATGAAGTATGAATGAGTCAATGGATCCTGCAAAGGATGTTCTTCATTAGTGCTGGATCCCTCCGAGTCTGACACAATAACTAGATCTATTAATAATATAAATAAATATTATGTAATACAATTTGTACATCAGAAAATTAACGTATCCCAATGGAGGGATAAAAAAGCGCGCTGATGTTAAAAAAGGATAAAATATGAATAAGATAAGAAAAAATATATATGCAATGTCAAACAAGGTAATAAACTTTAAATGTAGTAGAACAGGTCTACCGTATTAGTCCCGAAAAATGTCCATATACTGGTGGTAAATTGAAGGGATAGAAGTGTCCTCCTTATTGATATGGTGAGTCAGGCTGCTCCTCTTGATCCCAGAGAGTGTAGGACAACTGTTAAAATACAAAGAGTAGAGAGAGGGCGCTACAATAGCGTGATACTGTCTAGAAATGCAGGTACAGGTAAAAGTAAGTATTATGCTTACCAAATAGTGTAGCACTGTGCTGTGACCAGTGCATAAAAGCAGGCTAGCACTTAACAGTGGCTAGTACACTGTGGAAGCCAGGCTCCAAGGGCACGTGTCCTAGTTCCAACTTGATGTATGCCTCCTAATGGCTGGACTTCAAATGCTGCAAAGGTAGAATCTTTCTGTGTGTTGTTCTGTTAGTATTGAAATACCACAACACAGACAACTTCAAATAAAATAGCTTTTAATGTTTACGACGCGTTTCTCAACCTCAACTGGGTCGTTTCATCAGATAAAAATAAATAAATTAATTAGTTCATCAAGGTGAGTGGAAAGAAAATTATGTCTTTCACATATGTCCGATTTCTTAAAATATTAGACATCCAATTCTTATCATATTAATCTATGGCATATCTAAAAATAACTAGTGGTCTCTGTTTTTAAAATAATCCAGATAGACAACACTTTGAATAACAACTGCTGACAACTAGAGCATAATACATGTGGCACATATATAAATTTGTGCAATGTACAGTAATCTGGTTTATGACACAACACATATTGATCACAATATATATATATATATATATATATTTTAAACTATATATTTTAAACTATATCCTCATGGTGCTGTTAGAATATGCTTATATATAAAGGTAGTCCGAGAGTGAAAAATGTGATTTAAATCATAGTATTGTTTCATCAAAACAGTGTAATTATTAATACAGATATTTTTTTATCTTTAGATAAAATCAATATCAATATTTGAGAATGTGAGTCTAAAGGAATTGTCTATTCCATATGTTGATGTAATGAATCGGAGAGCATGTCATTTCAATCAAATATATAATTTCCTCCTATCATCATGAATATTTAATTATCCTTCTCTCTTAATGATAAGAAGAAAATAGCAAAGCATATGAGATGTATATTTATATATTTTGCACATGTGTAAAAATCTAAATGTAGCCACCAACTGTCAAGCACTACCCAGGTGCAGAATCCAAAATGGGCAAGACCCTTATATTACATTCAAATAAAGATACCAAGATTCAGAGGAATATCTTCGAATAGTAATATATTGAGATTTGATTACAATGGAATTTGATCTCTGAATCGTGATTCTTCTTTTTTAATACACTTGAAATCTAATTTGAGGATACATGTTAATATAGATCAATGTGAATGGATTAGGCAATGTTATGTCCAAATTTATAAGCTAAAAGTAAAGTATAATGAGACATACCAGAATGGGACAAACCTGGGCTAGAGGGTCCAGCACCAACATTTTTCTCTGTAAAATATTCAATCAGGATTGGATATCATTAATACAACTCAGAGCTTTGACATGAACAATCATACATTCACCTAGATTTAGAGTTCTGCATTAGCCGTCCAAACCAGCGTTAGGGGCTCCTAACGCTGGTTTTGGCCACCCGCTGGTATTTAGAGTCAGTCAGGAAAGGGTCTAACGCTCACTTTCCAGCCATGACTTTTCCATACCGCAGATCCCCTTACATCAATTGCGTATCCTATCTTTTCAATGGGATCTTTCTAATGCCGGTATTTAGAGTCTTGGCTGAAGTGAGCGTTAGAACTCTAACGACAAGACTCCAGCTGCAGAAAAAAGTCAGGAGTTAAGAGTTTTATGGGCTAACGCTGGTTCATAAAGCTCTTAACTACTGTGCTCTAAAGTACACTAACACCCATAAACTACCTATGTACCCCTAAACCGAGGTCCCCCCATATCGCCACCACTATAATTAAATTTTTTAACCCTGACCGTACACCGCTGCAACCTACATTATCCCTATGTACCCCTAATCTGCTGCCCCTAACATCGCAGACCCCTATATTATATTTATTACCCCATAATCTGCCCCCCCCAATGTCGCCGCTACCTTACCTACACTTATTAACCCCTAATATGCCGACCGGACCTCGCCGCCACTATAATAAATGTATTAACCTCAAAAGCTAAGTCTAACCCTAACCCTAACACCCCCCTAAGTTAAATATAATTTAAATCTAACAAAATAAAATAAATCTTATTAAATAAATTATTCCTATTTAAAGCTAAATACTTACCTGTAAAATAAACCCTAATATAGCTACAATATAAATAATAATTACATTGTAGCTATTTTAGGATTAATATTTATTTTACAGGCAACTTTGTATTTATTTTAACCAGGTACAATAGCTATTAAATAGTTAATAACTATTTAATAGCTACCTAGTTAAAATAAGTACAAAATTACCAGTAAAATAAATCCTAACCTAAGTTACAATTAAACCTAACACTACACTATCAATAAATTAATTAAATAAACTACCTACAATTATCTACAATTAAATAAACTAAACTAAATTAAAAAAAACAAACACTAAATTACAAAAAAAAAAACTAAATTACAAAAAATAAAAAAAGATTACAAGAATTTTGAACTAATTACACCTACTCTAAGACCCCTAAAAAATAACAAAGCCCCCAAAATAAAAAAATGCCCTACCCTATTCTAAAATATAAAGTTTACAGCTCTTTTACCTTACCAGGGCCTTTTGCGGGGCATGCCCCAAAGAAAACAGCTCTTTTGCCTGTAAAAAAAACATACAATACCCCCCAACATTACAACCCACCACCCACATACCCCTAATCTAACCCAAACCCCCCTTAAAAAAACCTAACACTGAGCCCCTGAAGATCTCCCTACCTTATCTTCACAACGCCGGGTATCACCGATCCGTCCAGAAGAGGGTCCGAAGTCTTCATCCTATCCGGCAAGAAGAGGTCCAGAAGAGGGTCCAAAGTCTTCATCCTATCCGGCAAGAAGAGGTCATCCGGACCGACAAACATCTTTATCCAAGTGGCATCTTCTATCTTCATCCATCCGACGAGGAGCGGCTCCATCTTCAAGACCTCTGGCGCGGAACATTCTGACAACTAGACGATGAATGAAGGTTCCTTTGAGGGACGTCATCCAAGATGGCGTCCCTCGAATTCCGATTGGCTGATAGTATTCTATCAGCCAATCGGAATTAAGGTAGGAAAAATCTGATTGGCTGATTAAATCAGCCAATCAGGTTCAAGTTCAATCCGATTGGCTGATTGGATCAGCCAATCAGATTGAGCTCTCATTCTATTGGCTGATCGGAACAGCCAATAGAATGCAAGCTCAATCTGATTGGCTGATTGGATCAGCAAATCCGATTGAACTTGAATCTGATTGGCTGATTCAATCAGCCAATCAGATTTTTCATAATTTAATTCCGATTGGCTGATAGAATCCTAACAGCCAATCGGAATTCGAGGGACGCCATCTTGGATGACATCCCTTAAAGGAACCTTCATTCATCGTCTAGTAGTCGGGAGAAGAGGATGTTCCGCGCCGGAGGTCTTGAAGATGGAGCCGCTCCTCGTCGGATGAATGAAGATAGAAGATGCCGCTTGGATGAAGATGTTTGCCGGTCCGGATGTCCTCTTCTTGCCGGATAGGATGAAGACTTTGGACCCTCTTCTGGACCTCTTCTTGCCGGATAGGATGAAGACTTCGTACCCTCTTCTGGATGGATCGGTGATACCCGGCGTGGTGAAGATAAGGTAGGGAGATCTTCAGGGGCTTAGTGTTAGGTTTTTAAGGGGATTTGGGTTATATTAGGGGTATGTGGGTGGTGGGTTGTAATGTTGGGGGGGTTATTGTATGTTTTTTTACAGGCAAAAGAGCTGTTTTCTTTGGGGCATGCCCCGCAAAAGGCCCTTTTAAGGGCTGGTAAGTTAAAAACTGGAAACTTTTTATTTTAGAATAGGGTAAGGCATTTTTTTATTTTGGGGGGCTTTGTTATTTTTTTAGGGGGCTTAGAGTAGGTGTAATTAGTTTAAAATTCTTGTAATCTTTTTTTATTTTTTTGAAATTTAGTGTTTTTTTTTTGTAATTTAGTGTTTGTTTGCTTTTGTAATTTAGTTTAGTTTATTTAATTGTAGATAATTGTAGGTAGTTTATTTAATTAATTTAATGATAGTGTAGTGTTAGGTGTATTTGTAAGTTAGGTTAGGATTTATTTTACTGGTAATTTTGTAATTATTTTAACTAGGTAGCTATTAAATAGTTATTAACTATTTAATAGCTATTGTACCTGGTTAAAATAAATACAAAGTTGCCTGTAAAATAAATATTAATCCAAAAATAGCTACAATGTAATTATTATTTATATTGTAGCTATATTAGGGTTTATTTTACAGGTATTTATTTAGCTTTAAATAGGAAGACTTTAGTTAATAAGAGTTAATTTATTTCGTTAGAATAAAATTATATTTAACTTAGGGGGGTGTTAGGGTTAGACTTAGCTTTAGGGGTTAATACATTTATTAGAGTAGCGGCGAGGTCCGGTCGGCAGATTAGGGGTTAATACTTGAAGTTAGGTGTCAGCAATGTTAGGGAGGGCAGATTAGGGGTTACTACTATTTATTATAGGTTTTGCTAGGCGGGAATACGGCGGTTTAGGGGTTAATACATTTATTATAGTGGCGGCGAGGTCCGGTCGGCAGATTAGGGGTTAATAAGTGTAGGTAGGTAGCGGCGACGTTGGGGGGGGCAGATTACGGTTTAATAAATATAATATAGGGGTCGGCGGTGTTAGGGGCAGCAGATTAGGGGTTCATAGGGATAATGTAGGTTGCGGCGATGTCCGGAGCGGCAGATTAGGGGTTAATAATATAATGCAGGGGTCAGCGATAGCGGGGGTGGCAGATTAGGGGTTAATAAGTGTAAAGTTAGGGGTGTTTAGACTCGGGTTCATGTTAGGGTGTTAGGTGCAGACTTAGGAAGTGTTTCCCCATAGGAAACAATGGGGCTGCGTTAGGAGCTGAACGCTGCTTTTTTGCAGGTGTTAGGTTTTTTTTCAGCTCAAACTGCCCCATTGATTCCTATGGGGGAATCGTGCACGAGCACATTTTTTAAGCTGGCCGCGTCCGTAAGCAACGCTGGTATTTAGAGTTGAAGTGGCGGTAAATATGCCTGTACGTTCCCTTTTTGGAGCCTAACGCAGCCCTTCAAAGAATTCTAAATACCAGCGTTGTTTAAAAAGTGCAGGGAAAAAAAACACGCGTAGCTAACGCACCCCTTCTAACGCATAACTCTAAATCTAGGCGATTGTGTTTAAAATTGACAAAGTTAAACATTTTAATTATTCACGTGAGTTCATTGTTTTCAAAAATGTATTTATAAATAAAGAGATCATGTATATTTATTTTCAATCTTTATGTTGTTGACTGTCCCTTTAAGTCAATTTATGTCTTCTTGCATTGTCATTAATTGTTATACATTGACCAGTCAACTTTTAATTTTATATTGCTAGTATTCTTCACATTTATACTAATTAATGTATACATTTGACAAACATGTCTAAAGTAATGCTACTGTTACATCAAACCCATGTTCACGTCTCTGCACAATTATATCTTCCATGATCATTGCGCAATAATTAAAAGCGTAATTGCGCATCCGTAATTATGAATTGATTTGGATCTAGTAGTGTGATGAGTATAATTTGTAAAGCTTTCAAATATATTTACAATTTTGTGTATCACGATATTTCAATAGGATCATTGTAAAGATTGAATGATACAAATTAATATTTCAAACTTTTGTATGAATCGATATTCAATGGGGCATATGTATCAATCTCTGAATGGAGCTTGATCCCCCGTGTTTCTGGCGAGCCTGCAGGCTCGCCAGAAACAGCAGTTATGAAGCAGCGGTCACAAAGACCGCTGCTCCATAACCTGTCCGCCTGCTCTGAGCAGGCGGACAGAAATCGCCACAATACAACCCGATCGAGTACGATCGGATTGATTGACACCCCTGCTGGCGGCGTATTGGCCGTGAGTCTGCAAGGGGTGGCGTTGCACCAGCAGCTCTTGTGAGCTGCTGGTGCAATGCTGAATACGGCGAGCATACGGCGTCCGCAGTGTCGGATCAGGTCTGCCAGACCTTGATACTTATGCCCCAATGTATGAAATGAAGGAGGATAGGGATTTCATGGATGCACAATTCAATTTTAGCTCTGTGACGCATATTAGTGAGAGCGCAAGAAAAAGCATTATTCAAATCTAAATTCAGATGTCTACCATCATAGGTAACATCTGTTGTGAGATATATATAGGTTGAATATGACTATATACACATTGCTTAAATATATTATATTATATTATATCAAATATTAAAATATTATATGAAGTTTGATCTTTACCTGGTTCAGCCTCTGTACTGCCTTCTCCCATGTCACTGATTGGACCTGCACTGGCCTCTGGGTCGGGAGTTTCTGCACCAGCAGCTGGGGACTGGGAAGCAGCCAAGGAGCGGTCGGAACCATGATTCCCACCTCTCCGACGGGCTTTTGCCCACTCCCTCCTGAGGTGAACTTTATTTTGCGAAGCCGCAACCTCATATCCCTGAATCTCTGAATGATTTGATCTGTGCTCCTCTGGACGTCATGCACTGAATTCACAGAAATGGTGATAGACACCCAGAGGGCCCTCTTTATCAATGCCTTTGGTGACCTCTTCTGAGTCCCAAACAGAAGCTGATAAAACTCCTCAACTGCGTTTACCAGTGCAGCACTTTCCATTTGGGTGAACCTGAGAGATATCCTATTGGTAGTTGGGAAAAAATATATATATATCGATATATATTAATATACCAACAGGCATTAAAGAACTGACAAAAATGGCAAAGTGTAATGGACTTTTATATGGGGAAGTAAACATGAGATAAATCATTGGACATGGTATCTGTACATCTGATTGGATAAAATACTGTAATTTTTTTATCATGTCTGTGAAGCCATACTGACTCAAGTTATGTTTGTGTGATGATCTCTATTTGGCCATTACTTAATGGTTCATGGATTCATATATTTTCTTTAGAATTTATGAGAAGGTTATGCGTATATATGTGACGCATATATAATATACGGAATCTATTAAATATTATTTTTTCACATTTGAACTAGATTTTATTTTTACTTACGATAGTAAGTATAATCCAGTCACATTAGTAAATGTTTATGACACATTTCAATTTTTAATATTGATCAAGTTATTATTAACAGTGCTCTATTAAATGTATTTACAATCCTAACAATGCACATTGATTGTGTGCAAGTGCATGAAATTATTGCGACATTTCATAAATGCAAATCTCGTGTTGAAAGATTCGTTTACCACACTATATTTCAATAATGGTGAAATGCGTAATTTGTATTTATAATAGACGTTACTTTGAGAAAATAAAGTGACTTTTTTTAATTGAAACTCAACGTTTCTGTTCCTTATTTATAAAAATCAAATAGAGCATGTATTTTTATTAAATGCTCACATATATTTTTTTCTTTATCAAGATGTCTTTATTTTTAAGGAGCAGATATGCAATAGTGTGAAGTATCTAAAGACATCTGGCTAACCACTATGCATTGTTGTCCACCCACAAATAAGTAGATATCTCCCAGTAATGCTTTGCTGCTCATAAGCCTATGCATATCTTTTGTACTTAGGATAACGTGAGAATGAACCATATGTGATTATCAAAGTCAAATCTGCTCTGTCTGAATCATGGAAGATTAACTTTTGTTTGCATTTCCCTTTCACTACAAATAAAATAGCCATCACAAGCTATTAACTAAAACTAAATAGTTGACATAATACCCAATATTCTAATAGTAAATATGCAATGGGAAATTTTTAAAATAAATATGCAGTCATGTCTAAATATGATAATATATTTAAATAGATGAGTGTATACCCCGTTAAAGGTTATATATATTTAAAGGGACAGTAAACCAAAAATAGATATTTACTTTTATACACATTACACATTTTGGCATATTCGATCCTGTTATATGAATATACATTTGACCTGTGTGAGGACATTGTATGTAAACTGTCCACTTATCTCCCTCCTTTGATGGAGCTTTTTAATGATTCAGTGCAGACTCTTAAAGGGATACTATACTATAATATTTGGATCACTTAATGTGTTTACAATTCCTTATTATTTTATTAGCAGCAGAGTATATAATGTATGAAATTAAATTGTTCCTGTTTGTCAATGAATTATTACTTTGAAGCCACAACAACAACATTTTCTTAGCTTGTAGATATTATCTGATCTGCTAACTTTCTCCCATTGTTTACATATACATACTTCTAATATCTGGAAACCAATCAACCAAAAACATTTTTAATTTATATTACCTTATATGTTTTATGCCCCACTGGGAGTGAAATATCTTATAATGGCTGTGTATACACAGCTTTGCCTTACGGACAAAAACATTATGAATAGGTAGAGATACAATAGGAGAAATAAACTATTTGAAAATCAAAATTAAGGGTAACAGAAACACTTGTAAACAATGTTATACACTCCAGCAGTTAAAGAGGATAATTGTGAGAAATTATATTTTGAAATATCTATGAGTTAACTGTCCCTTTAAATGTCATCAACATGGCATACAATAACTAGCTCTGTCTAAATGTGAAAATAAACTTAGCTATCATGTTTTCTTTAAAGATCATTTAATCTACCTAGGTTACCATGCAAATAATGAGGCCATAATAACTAAGCTATATTTATTTTAAGATTAAAGAAAAGTTTTAAAAACAAAAATAGATAGATATTAGAATGTGAAAATAAAATTAAACTACACTGTCACTTTAATCTAACAAGTTCACCGTACACATTTCTTAAAAGTGACAAGAGCAAAGTTGTTATGTAGAATTTATACTGCATAGCCTCGTCATTAACAATTTAGGATTAGTACATCTCTAAATCACACAACCAAAAAATTAGATGACTGTATCTAACTCCACCTTAACTTTTGTAAGATACAAGACTTTAACACTCATTATCTGCTTGAGCTGTGTTGATATTACATATTTTTGCAATATGCAACTATATTACATTTAATATCAGGCATGTGCTTGTAAAATAGGTACTTAACAGTGATGGGACTAATATTTTGTTTACATGTTCTAATATTAGAAGGATGTATTTGTTATTATCTTACTTGGAGAGAAAATATGAATATATATATATATATATATATATATATATATATATATTGTTAGAAAGAGTGGTATTAGGGCACACTGTTCATGAAATTAGTAGCCAATATATTATTAATAGTAGTATTATAGTAATAGGTGTAGAGCAAAGATTAAAATGTTGTTTAAAATAGATTGTTCTATATAATATATCTAGTAGGAGTATTTATACCAGCGGCGTATGAAACAGTTGTGTCAGAACATATTTGCAAGTTATGTATTTGAGAAGGATGGTGTACCAATCAGATCAATTAGATATCCTGAAAGGAAAAATAGTTTCCCTTTCTATTACAGATAAAGGTACTAAAAATTCACTTAATATGATGTTATAGAATACACAAAGTTCACAGGTTTTCGTAGTCCCAAAGTTCAAGTAGATAATGTAGAATAAAGAATGTAGAAAAAATAGTAGTTTTATATCTGATCCTTATGCTGTAAATAAATGCCCACTTACTAGATGTGACCTCAATCCTATGAGGTAAGTGGGAAGCGTCTTTAATAAATACAGTTGTCCCCCAGCAATCTGGAAACGCTGCTTCTCTGCCTCTTTGGTGTTGTTAGAAACACTGCTTTCCTGCTTCCTTAGTATGGTAGAGATTTCTTTCTCCCTCCTTTTGAATTTGCTTAGTTTTTCCCTCAGCTCCCTCTGGAGCTGCTTGATAGTTGTTGAAGTCAGTCGGTGGCGTGAAGGTTCAAATATCACCTTTCCAGGACGTCCCCGTGCTACCTGTACCGATCAGGCGATACTGTGTAGTCCGCAATTTCTGGGCAAAAGGTGGGCATGTCACCTCACTGGGTCGTCCGTGATGTACTGGATCCTGAGAGCTGATCAAATCTGTGAGTGCTCTGGAATGCATCTGTATATCCTCAAGTTTGAGAGGTGTAAAGAAAATGCTGGTAGCAATGTTATTAGCGCTGTGAGAGCAGACTGGGACTGTGGGTACTAGGTACGGATGCCGGTCCTCAATGGCTCACTCAGCCTTTAACAGAGAATCAACACAGCAAGCCTGAAAGAGGTACAAGAAAAGTTTGACCGGTTTGCGACCATAGTTTTTTGAGACCGTAGTTTCCCCTCTTAGAATATGGACAAATGGCAACTCACATTAAGAGTCCTCAAACATATGAGGCATGTAGATACACTTAGATATAGTTTTTGTTGTATGGACCCAGTGTATGGTGTATCTGCAGTTGTTGTAGCACAGTCCCAATTGGGGGTTAAAGCAGGTCTTCCATACGCCACATCAAACATAAATCATGTAATTATGTAAAAGACACACGCATTAGTCTGCTATTTAACAGTTAAAGCAGGCTTGATGGTGGTTATCACATAAAAGAGAGTTATGGACAAGTCTCAGTCACATATAAAAACCTCCAAATGGAGGTGTAATATAAAATATATCTGTAATCCCTTACGCGTTTCAAAGGCTCTTGTTTTCCTTCTTCCTCAGAGGGTTTTCAAAATTGGAGATAATTCTGTCTCCTGTGTGTGTAGCTAAAAAGCGGGCGGCGGCACGCCCCTGATTGCTAATGTAGTAGTGTGATTGGATACTAATGCTGTCAATTTTACTCCTCATTTAGGGGTAGGTGTTAGTATGGTGTTACGTGATTGCATACTTCCGCCTGGTCACGATGTGATTGGGTACTAGTGTTCTCAATAAGTCGTACCCTACCCTGTGTGGTTAAGAAATAGCACTGGAAAGCGTTGTTACGTGTGTAGCGTGATAGCGTGGTGTGTGCTTTTTAGTGTTTATGCGGTTGCTATAGTTACCGCATTCTAACTAAGTTCGTTATTGAATTGAAAGTTTGCCCGTAGGTTGAAGTGTTTAGTTGAATAGCACTTATATTCATATTGTTTTGCGAGTATAGGTCTGTCAAATTGTTTTGGTTTTTTCTATAATTGTGAAGTACAATACTCAATTGAAACTCAGTGTGTCTTGTATTCGCAAAAAATAATAAATTATTCTAATATGCATTTGGACACATCTTGTCAATCTAATCATAAATTGCATGCATACTTGATATATATTGAGCATAGCAGGTGTGTTTAATCTCATCACCGCTTAATGCTCATATTCATTTTCATTTTAATTGAAAATATAATTCCTATAAGTTAACCCTTTAAATGAACACCTATAGGCAGATTGTAGCATGCAAAAATGGAAAATATTGTATACCAGAATAAGTTTAGGCTCTGTAAATGATTACATTGCTAAATGTTTACATGGTTGCATAGCTCAATTTTTACATGTGCTTGCAGATGTTTACATACATATGCATAGTCATTGCAAATGTTTACATATGTTAACATGTTCAATGCAAATGGGATTTTGACATATTCCTTGTGATGTTGTTATTGTATTGTTGGTGCATACTAATATTAAGTTTGTCATATATAGTTACTAGTACCATAAATTACTGGTACAATTTTCTAATTGAAGATGCATTACTTAGTACTACATTTGTGTATCCTTTATGTTTCCCAGGTCATATGATTTATTCAATGAGCAAATTTTGTTGGGACTCCCTGTTTTTTTACTGAGTAAATAAGAGACATATTATTCCTTGATGGTTAATTGGTCTATAAAACTGCATATATCCCTAATGATCATATTTTAGACTCCAAATGGTTCTTAATTTGTTTATCATATAAATATAGATTCATGTGTAGCTAAACTCAAAGATTACTACTTTTATGACATACTTCTATTTTTAAGCAGAAATTGTTACTCGGTAGAGGTGAGTGATGTTCTCTGGTATGAAGGAGTAACTCTAAAAAAGCCGCAAGGTCAATATCCTTGTTTAGGCCTCTTGGACTCATAGTACCAAAGTAATGGATCCAAAAGGTCTCCCTTTTCCTCAGTTGTAGTTCCCTATTGGATCCCTCTGGGGCTTTCTTGATGTGTTCTAAGATTGTTCCTCTAAGACCTTTTGGATCACTATTATGAAAGTTTTTAAAATGAGCTGGTACACTATGATTTTTCTCCCCCCCCCTCAATGTTCCTAATATGCTTGTGTAGTCTTTTCTTGTACGGTCTTGTGGTACGTCCTACATATTGTAGTTTGCAACTACATTCCAGGAGATAGACAACAAAATCAGTTTTACAATTTGTTAAGGTGGTGATATTATGTACTTTGTTAGTGGAAGTTGAGGTTATCTGTTTTGTTGGTTTCTTTCCGTTATAGTGATGATGAATGCAAGAAATGCAATTGAGCCTATTGCACTTGAAGAAGCCTATACTAGTTGATCCCAACCAGTATATATATATATATATATATATATATATATATATACTTCATCTGTCCGTATGTGTATAAATCCTATAGCAGGATTAGGTTATAGTCCTACGAAACTTAATCTAAAGAAATGTACACAGATATATAACAAAGCTAATTCCAGAGTGATGTACTTGAATGTGCAGCAATGCGTATTAATAACATTTAAAAAATTAGCTGCACTGTAAATAAAGGTTACTTTGCTTATCCGGTATTAGTACCAATGAAGTTAGGTCAGTTGTCAAAATACAATATTCTCAGACACATAGAAGTCCAGTTCATAAAAAGTTTGTTTTAAATAGACAAAAGGAGATGAATAACTGCTCTACATAATAGATCCCTTTGGGAGTCTACTTATACCCCTTGACCTCAATCTGATAAGGTAAGTGCCACACAGTGCATGTAGAGTCCCTCAGGATCACAGTGGATGGTCGTGTTGAGATGTGCTGCTGGTGCTAAGTCCAAACTTGCAAGCCGTTCTTGGGCATTATGGCCTCTTAATCTTGACAGTCGCTCCAGCTTCCTCCGCTTTTTTTTTTTTTTTTTAGTATACACAACAGCTTTATTTGTAATAAAATGTGCTTACAATAAATGCCCGCAATGACATTTGAGGTAATCTTTAGCCTTTATGCCATAACATACATCATAGTACAATTAGAAATAAAGAGAACAAGAGGGCGACCCCTAGTGCAAATCATTTGTGAAGATAAAGTGAATGTTGAATTGTGGTCACAAGGGAATACTCACAGACTGTGTTGCACACTGTAGTGCAAGTGAGGCGTACTAGGTATATTTCAGTGACCTAGTGCACATATATATCCAGGCTGTGCTGCTGCAGTGAGATGAATGCCCCAGAACCACTGCTGGTAAACGATGGATAAAGTATAACGAAGGACTCCAGTAAAAGATAGTAAAACGTTTTTAATAAAATATATAAAAACAAACACAGGTCAAACAATAGATCTGTGAAAATAATGCTACGCGTTTCTAAGCGCTGACCGCGCTTTTTCCTCAGGCTGATAATACTAACAGGACTGGAGACTCCTTCTTATATGCTGGTGTGCTCTAAATGTTAAACAGCTGAACAATCGTAAAAACAGGTGTTATACTGATTACATACGTCAGTTCCTGACAACATGTAAGTTAGGTACAAATATAAAATAAGACCTTATTTATACATTGTAATGTTAAACATATTTGTGAGTGAACACAAAAGCGATAGATATCACATAAATAGATGCAATGTTTATCGCGAATATTTGGGACAAACAAACTTTTTCTAATCTAAACATGCTTACGCTAATGCGTTATTTTCATACTATGAAAGCATATATAGTTAACCAAATGTTTTCATTCTAAAATGCACAGTGGAAATACACCAGGAGGATGTGTCCCGATTCTAAAAGTGAATGGTTTGAACCTAATAAGAAAGGTGTGTCTGACTGCACCAATGAAATTACTCTATCTGTGAGTATAGTATTATTAGTGAAATTAGAAATGTATGGAACTTATGAATGGATTGAGTGATAATGGATGCTAGTGTAGCCTAGATACAGTGCTAATGGTAATAGAATATATTTAAACATGAAATATATCGATACTGTAACTTGCCGCTAAGTACGTAGATGTATCTAACTATCGCGATATCACGATGAGTGTGATGTGATTTAGAGGGTGTATTATCTAAATAATAAAATGTTAGCTGTGAGCTGTTATTATTTAGCTAACATTTTATTATTTAGATAATACACCCTCTAAATCACATCACACTCATCGTGATATCGCGATAGTTAGATACATCTACGTACTTAGCGGCAAGTTACAGTATCGATATATTTCATGTTTAAATATATTCTATTACCATTAGCACTGTATCTAGGCTACACTAGCATCCATTATCACTCAATCCATTCATAAGTTCCATACATTTCTAATTTCACTAATAATACTATACTCACAGATAGAGTAATTTCATTGGTGCAGTCAGACACACCTTTCTTATTAGGTTCAAACCATTCACTTTTAGAATCAGGACACATCCTCCTGGTGTATTTCCACTGTGCATTTTAGAATGAAAACATTTGGTTAACTATATATGCTTTCATAGTATGAAAATAACGCATTAGCGTAAGCATGTTTAGATTAGAAAAAGTTTGTTTATCCCAAATATTTGCGATCAACATTGCATCTATTTATGTGATATCTATCGCTTTTGTGTTCACTCACAAATATGTTTAACATTACAATGTATAAATAAGGTCTTATTTTATATTTGTACCTAACTGACATGTTGTCAGGAACTGACGTATGTAATCAGTATAACACCTGTTTTTACGATTGTTCAGCTGTTTAACATTTAGAGCACACCAGCATATAAGAAGGAGTCTCCAGTCCTGTTAGTATTATCAGCCTGAGGAAAAAGCGCGGTCAGCGCTTAGAAACGCGTAGCATTATTTTCACAGATCTATTGTTTGACCTGTGTTTGTTTTTATATATTTTATTAAAAACGTTTTACTATCTTTTACTGGAGTCCTTCGTTATACTTTATCCATCGTTTACCAGCAGTGGTTCTGGGGCATTCATCTCACTGCAGCAGCACAGCCTGGATATATATGTGCACTAGGTCACTGAAATATACCTAGTACGCCTCACTTGCACTACAGTGTGCAATACAGTCTGTGAGTATTCCCTTGTGACCACAATTCAACATTCACTTTATCTTCACAACTGATTTGCACTAGGGGTCGCCCTCTTGTTCTCTTTATTTCCACTTCTACAGAAAACTATTCTGATTTGGGAGGAGCAGCCTCAGTAACGTGCACAGTCTGCTGGGACACTGTGAAGTTCCCAGACCGTTCTCCTAGGCATTACCTCTGCCTTTCTATATTGTGAGTATGTATATTGTTATATACTCTCCATTTGTTACATACTGGCTACACTAGGAGGCGCCCTTTTTCTCTGCTTTATCATAGTACAATGCCCAAAAGTAAACAGCATACAATTAGTATATGCAAACGTTCTAAAATCCTGACTTGTTTCGAAGGGTAAACCCCTTTCTCCCTTCTTTCTCAGAGGATATTATCGTTTGCTGACAACATCTGTGCTTAAAACCACTCAGGGCGGCAGCACGCCCCCTTACTACACAACTGTTAATTGATAAATAGCAGAGCACGTGAAGCGTAGTCATAGTAGACTTGCATCACATGTTTGTTAATTCAGTTGATTGGATCTGCTCCTAGGTTCGTAAAGGAGCTTTAATGGATATTGTGTTTACTACTAATAATATAAGCGGCTCAGTCAATAGAGACAAACAGTCTATTGTGACAAGTAAACATTATTCATATCTATTGAATATAGACAATATAAAAGTGACTTAATTTGTCATCAAGTGCTTTCTCTAGCTTTATAAAGTTAATAATGCAACACAAAATGTTATTCTAAAATAATAAACACTAACCTACCCAAAATGTCAATATATACGGATAGGGGTAAATAAAGATTAGAATATATCTAGTTCTTAAAAAAGGCATTATTTGCAACAGTCTCTCATTCTATTATAACATCTATTAAAAACTTTTGGATATCTAACCTAGATTTCTGATTATTTATTAGTGATTGTTGTGCAATATGATTGTCCAAAAGGATAAAAATGTCTACAATCAACCTTAAAAATCTTAAAAATAGAGAGGGGTTAGGTTAGAGGTTACAGTAATGATCATTTATTACTTATAAGATTTGGTTAAAAAATAGTGCACTTCAGAGACCATTTATAGGACTCCACTAAAAACAGGGGGCTTTTTTGTTATTTGTTAGTACATACTGTCATAGACTACAAATAGCGTTAAGGCTATAGCTATGTAGAACTGATCTTAATGTCCTATTTCCAATAAAATGTTGACTATTCTATGACAAGGAGATATTTTGGTATTGTATCTACAAAAAGTGGTTTATACAGTACTATACTCAGGTCCATACTCAACTTCAAGTATTTTTGTGTATAAAGATGAATCATTATTTATAAACGTAATATTCAGAATTTCAAAGTAAAAGCTATAGTCAATCATTGAAAACTAGCTATTTAGACTAATGTTTAAAATATATTCATAAAAGAAAAACATGGGGTTATAGCTAAAAATAGTGGACATATTTAAAATGTTAATAGTATTAAAACTGTAGTAACTACATATGAAAAATTGTTAAAAGTTATTAGAAAAGAGAGATATTTTAACCCAATTTGTTGTTTACTAGATTCCCTGCAAAATACAAGAATAATTGTTATTCATTTAAGATTATTTTAGTATCTTGATGTGTATCTAGTATATTTATAATCTAGTCACATATAGATATTACATATATTTTTGTTCAATTTAGAGAACAAACAAACAAAGGAGATATACAGATAGGTGTTAAAGAAATGCAGGATTATATATATGTATTTAAATAAATAAAAGAATAAAAAAGTTTGTTTTAAAAAGACAAAAGGAGATGAATAGGTTAACAGCTCTACATAACAGATCCCTTTGGGAGTCTACTTACACCCCTTGACCTCAATCCAGTGAGGTGAGTGCCACACAGTGCATGGAGAGTCCCTCAGGATCACAGTGGATGGTCATGTTGAGATGTGCTTCTGGTGCTAAATCCAAACTTGCCAGCCATTCTTGGGCGTTATGGCCTTTTAATTTTGACAGTCGCTCCAGCTTCCTCCGTTTTTTTTTTGTTTTTTTTTTAGTATACACACCAGCTTTATTTGTAATAAAATGGGCTTACAATAAATGCCCTCAATGACATATGAGGTAATCTTGAGCCTTTATGCCATAACATATATCGTAGTACAATGCCCAAAAGTAAACAGCATACAATTAGTATATGCAAATGTTCTAAAATCCTGACGTTTTTCGAAGGGTTAAACCCCTTTCTCCCTTCTTTCTCAGAGGATATTATCGTTTGCTCACAACATCTGTTCTTAAAACCACTTGGGGCGGCGGCACACCCCCTTACTATACAACTGTTCATTGATAAATAGCAGACTACGTGAAGCGTAGTCATAGTAGACCTGCGTCATGTGTTCGTTAATTCAGTTGATTGGATCCGCTCCTAGGTACATAACGGAGCTTTATTGGATATTGTGTTTACTACTAATAACATAAGTGGCTCAGTCTTTTGTGACAAGTAAGCATTAATCATATCTATTGAATATAGACAATATAAAAGTGACTTAATTTGTCATCAAATGCTTTCTCTAGCTTTATAAAGTTAATAATGCAACATAAAACGGGTCTTTGAAAAAGCCACGCTGGTGGCGAAACATGTTAGGGCTGTAATTGTTGTTAGGCTAAAAGCCAAACTTTTAATTCTGAATGTTGTGAGTTAATACAGCACCTATTAGCGGTGTTAAAGCCACGTTGATATAATACATAATGGCTAACAGCCAATAGTATGAACGAATGGTGGGATTATTCTCTAACTAAGCTAATGGGTTATTAATACGCTAACTATACTAACTGCAGCACATTGCATAATAACATAATCCGACGATATTAGTATCCAACAGTTTACTACCGCTTGTGTGGAGCCCTTGGGCACCTTAGAAAAATACTGTTAGATAACTCCAGTACATAATCACTCTATATGGACTTTAGAACCGTTATATTTAAACGGAAACATTTGTATCTACTGAATGAATGTATAACTCCCTTAGAATCGTTACATCTAAGTGTTTGAAGCTGTGTCTATTTTATTAATTTATATTATCTGCTACAATACATGCACACCATTGATGTGCATCAAAACTAATTATTATAATCAAAATAGATTACAGTTACACTTGAAATTAGAATCAAAAAGAAGGGGGCTATCCTGAACATGATACCAACTGTATGTTAAATATTAATTAGTCCATTAGTATCAATACTACTGAGTATTATTTATTACTTAATCTTGTATCTACACAACCTTACTCCAAGTGGAAGACATATTATTCTATATTGTGAAGTGCAAAAATAAGAGGCATTTGTGTTTTAACACTGCATTATGATCTTAACAATATTCCTAACAACTGCTATAATAAATTATTTATAACAATTCAGCTAGCAACTTGGTGCCAGCATTAACAGCAGTGATGATAGGAATAGAAATTTAATGATTATAACACTGGATCTCTATTAATATTTAAAGCATATATAGATGTGTAGTACTATTACCATTCTACTAGAAGTCAGATTATTAAGATTACGATAAACTAAACATTTAAGTGAAATGAGTACCCACACTTATGCTTATAACTACTAATATTGTACATTAAACTCTCTACAATAGGGAACACCCCTTCAATTGGGCATACCCTCATCTTGAGATAAGAGTTAATTTTTTGTGCAATTCCCTGTATTTAGCATCAATACTTAGTACACAGTACCTCCACTAACATTCTGTGTTTTTATTAATACATTTTTGTGTTTGTCTGTGGATCATATTTTTAACTGAATTCCTAATAAAGGTTATATTTTAATTGCTACTGCTTAGATTACCTTCCCCTGGAATAACTTGTTCTAACTAATATGCCACCTTCTCTTAGATGAGAGTGCTGACAAGTGTACATCCTTCAATCTCAGGATTGAAATACTCTTCTCTTTTCAGAACAAAACAGTACACAGCACCTAACTCTTGTTATTATAGCAAGGCATATCACTTGCCTCAATTATTAGAGAGCATCTTAAGAATATCAGATAGTAGTGCCATTAGCTTTTTTATTTCTCTTACAAATAGCGTTAAGGCTATAGCAATGTAGAACTGATCTTAATGTCCTATTTCCAATAAAATGTTGAATATTCTATGACAAGGAGATATTTTGGTATTGTATCTACAAAAAGTGGTTTATACAGTACTATACTCAGGTCCATACTCAACTTCAAGTATTTTTGTGTGTAAAGATGATTCATTATTTATAAATGTAATATTCAGAATTTCAAAGTAAAAGCTATAGTCAATCATTGAAAACTAGCTATTTAGACCAATGTTTAAAATATATTCATAAAAGAAAAACATGGGGTTATAGCTAAAAATTGTGGACATATTTAAAATGATAATAGTAGATATTCCCTAGATATTCCCAAGATTCCCTGCAAACTACAAAAATAATTGTTATTTATTTAATATTAGTTTAGTATATTGATGTGTATCTAGTACATTTATAATCTAGTCACATATAGATATTACATATATTTTTGTTTAATTTAGAGAACAAACAAACAAAGGAGATATACAGATAGGTGTTAAAAACATATAGGATTATATATATATATATATATATATATATATATATATATATATATATATATATATATATATATATATATATATGTATTTAAATAAATAAAAGAATATATAGTATGTAAAGATATTTATTATAAAAATAAAAAAAATAGATTCTAACAATAAATCAATATTTGTTTTGGAATTCATAGAAAATTAAAATCTTTAAAAAAAAAAAAAGAATATGACATCAATTATGTTATTTAATGAACACAAATATTCTGCAAATCTAATAATTGTAAATTCATCTTCTGTCTATGCTCTAACATGTATTGTTTGTTTAGATATTAAAGCCAGGTTCAGACTGGAGATCTATATCTATCTATCTATCTATCTATCTATCTATCTATCTATCTATCTATCTATCTATCTAAATCACCTATATCTATCTATATACAAATAATTTAAAATTAATCACATTAAATTGTCTAATCAAGAGTTGACTTACATATTAACATTTAAAATTAGACAAAATAATGCCTAATATCCAATTTTGTTCAAAGATTCCTAATTATTCTATTGTATGAGGGACATAATTGAATCTAATATTTAATAACCCTTCAAAAACTAATATACTTAAATGTCAACTATGAAATGTATCCCTTTATCTGTATGATTGATCACAGTCTGAGTCCTCTCTAGCACAAATAAATGTCTTCAAAAATAGGACATGGTGAAAATTGTCAGACACATTCAAATTATTATAAATTAGTTGCACATTATTCCTCCTATGATTCTTAATATTATTATTATTATTATTATTATTATTATTATTATCGGTTATTTGTAGAGCGCCAACAGATTCCACAGCACACATTGTGCAAACTAACCTGGATGTATGCTCTTAAAAGTCGATTATATTCAAAATATCAGTTTATCTTCATTATGTGTCATATTCATCACTTTCAAAATAGAGGATTGTGAAATACCATCTAAAAGAAATGAGGAAACATAAGTGTTTCCCATAGGATGCATCCCTTGTCTTGTTCCAGAGAATTGTGTACACTTACCATGTGAACGTGTTTTTGTATATTTTTTGAAGTCAGCACAGTTGAAAGACAATGCCACAGACATGATCACATTGGTATTCTTCACTTTAAGTCTGGTATTCTTCACTTTCAGTCTGTAGATGAAGTCAATCTCCCTAATGGAAAATAAAGTGTAAATCAAATTTGTAATGAAATGGTACATAGCTATGCCTCGCTCCCCCTAGCTATTTCCTACAATATTTATATAACTAGCTTACTAAGCATATGTAGCCTCTTTCATATTATGTTCTAACAATCAAGTGTGAAGCAGAGTCAAAAAAATTGTGCATAATCAACATCTGATGTATTACTGTCAATTAAATGTGCTTCATAGTATCCCTTTATCTTCTATCTGTCACATTAATCCATTTCAGACTATATAAAATCTAATAATGTCTAAACTCAGTAAGATGTGTAAACTAATTGTGTGCCATATGATGGATCAGGGTCCAACCCCCCCCCCCATCTGGTTCCATACAATGTGTATACTTACAATGTAAAGGTGTCTTTATATGTTTTTTGAAGTCAGCATAGTTGAAAGACAATACCACAGAAATGATCACATTGGTATTCTTCACTTTCAGTCTGTAGATGAAGTCAATATCCCTAATGTAAAATAAATTGGAAATCAAATATCTAAACAAAATGTACATAGTTTTTCATCCCTCCCCCTAACACTACCTATTTCCTAATATGTTTATAGCAATAGCTTAATAAGCATATGTAGCTTATTTTGTGTTATGTTCTATCAATCAAGTGTGAAGCTGAGTCACATACATTGTGCATACTTAACCTCTGATGTATGACTTTGGCAATTCTATGTGCTACAGAGTATCCCTTTATCAGCTATATGTGGCTTTTATCCCTTTTAGACTATCTAATATCTAATAATGTCTAAACTAAATAATACATTGAAACTAAATGTATGCCATATGATGGATCATTGTGTAAAATCCCCCCGTCTTAGTCCATACAGTGGGTATACTTACCATCAGATGTTGTCTTTAAAAATCAGGTGGTGAAGTCATTACAGGAGCCAATGCCAGAATCATCTGATGTATAAATTACCTATGATAATAGAATATAATTTAGATTTTGATATAATAATTTCTTGGAACAATCCTAACATAACACAATTCTACTTTCATTTTCCTAAAAGTCTCACATATTCACAATGCTCCTATATAACTTATAGTATTTACTGTCAGAAGTGACGGCTGATGATGTTGTCTCTGACATTGACCCCCTCATCCCAGAATGGCCCCTCTAGAACTGGGTTTTCCTCCTCATCTTGAAGGAGGTCTCAGGGCACCTGGATGGCCTGCAGCATCACAGCCCACAGAGCTATGTTATGGAGGACGCTGCAGGCTATAACGATCTTCGCCACCTTACTAGGACTGTTTTGGAGGGCTCCTCCAGACCTATCTAGGCATCTTAACCACATTTTGAGAAGCCCAAACATCCGCTTCACTACAGTCCTTGTCTGCTTGTGCGCACAATTGTAGCGCACCTGGGCCTCGTCTGTGGGGTTACGCAATGGCATAAATAAAAAGAGAGAAGCGCTCAACCTGGAAACGAACAATAGCATAATAGCTTGTTCTATGGCTAGTTACCACCCAAGTATCAGGTTCCTTGGTTATTGTGAATCACAACTGCAGAGTCTAAATAAATTATATTTGTTTCACAACTGAAGTACAGGCTATTATATCAGCATAGACTGTTTTAATCAGAGTGATTTTTATAAGTAATGGCAGTAAGTCTTTATATGGTTATATTATATCGTTATACCATATAAATATTTAGAGGCTGAAAATAAGTATTATTATTAATAACAACTTTTGACAATAATTGTGCTCAAACCCAGATGTGAGAGATAGTGTTCATTGTAATAATCACTGAGGCATGAGAGATGTGAGACACACAGACTGCAGCTGCTGACAGGGGCGTGACCTGCTGCGAGACACAGCACACAGAGTAAGGCTTGCAGCGTGCAAAACTGAACACAGACTAGTGATTGTAAATGGAGCTGTGAGACACGCTGAGTTGTAAGGAGCTGTATGGCATGCTGAGATGTATGAGGCTGTGTGATGTCACACAAAGTCCGCTACTGTCCGGCATGAGAATGTATTCAAAGGAAGTTCATAGAATTAAATAAAACATTCGTTGCAATCAAAGTAATTTCTGAGAGACAAAGTCAGTTTACAAAAGTTCAAAAAGGAAACATGAAATTTGTAATTAGCCGTTACCTAAGGCATCCAAGGTAAATTAGATTTGATACTAATACCGTAGTAGTAGTTGGTAGAATCCTCCCGTTGGAACTTAGATAGCAATTCCTGTAGAGATAAGGAGTTGAATAACTTAATACTTCTTGGAATAGCAATCTTCAGGATGAATGAGACTAGTTGTTATTAGTCCCTTTGTGACCAAACTGCAGCTGGTATTTGTAAATCCAAATGTTAAAGTAGTAGAAGTAAACTTCTCTTGATAAGTATGTAGCTTATAAGAAAGAGAGCACTGGTTTCAGCAACAATACTCAACAACTAAGCACTTGTTTGGGGCGGGGTGATGCCTTAAGTACAGGTGAGGAAGGTAAGTTGAGGCAAAAAGTAAAAGCAGGACTGGAATCCTTACAGATCCCCCCCCTCAAGCAAGCCGACCACGGGTTGGAATTTAGGTCTGTTTGGATATCTTCTATAAAAACGAGCAATAAGCTTTGGAGCATTAATGTGTGCGTGAGGTTCCCAAGTATCATCCTCTGGGGCGAACCCTTTCCATCGGACCAGATACTGTAATTCCCCATTATAAAATCTTGAGTCCAAAAGATCATAAACTTCATAGACATCAGTGCCCAATTGAATAGGAGAAGGGGGTAGAAGAGGTACATCAGGTTTATCTCCCAAGTAGGGTTTCAATAATGATACATGGAAAGTTGGGTGGATGGGTAAAGAATCAGGTAGATCAAGCCTGACGGCATTTTCATTGATGATGTGTAGAATTTTGAATGGACCAAGGAACAACCCAGCCAATTTTTTACTTGGTAAGTGCATTTTAATGTTTTTGGAAGATAACCAAACATAGTCCCCTATAGAATATTTCGGAGAAGCTCTACGACGTAAATCATAAAATTTCTTCTGAGACGCCTGAGCTTGTTTGATGTTATCTCGTAAATGTAGAAAATTTTCAGCTATGTTTTGTGTTAGCACATCAACAGATGGTGAGTCATGTATAGAAGTCGTTTGGATAGTGAATCTTGGATTAAAACCATAGTTGGCGAAAAAGGGAGAGTAATTTGTAGTGCTGTTAATGGTATTGTTATAGGCAAATTCAGCCATGGAGAGAAAGGAAGTCCATTTATTTTGATGATATGAGCAATAGCATCGTAAATATTGCTCAAGCCACTGATTGAGTCTCTCAGTTTGGCCATTAGTCTGAGGGTGGAAGGCTGTGCTTAACCTTTGATCGATTTGGAGTGCTTTAGTGAGTGCTTTCCAGAAGCGTGAGGTGAATTGGGTTCCTCTATCAGTAGTTAAAATGGATGGTAACCCGTGGTATCGTACAATGTGGTTTAGAAATAAATATGCTGTTTCAATGGAAGTGGGTAACTTATGAAAAGGAATAAAATGTGCCATTTTAGTAAAATGATCGGTAACAACTAAAATGGTGGTTTGTCCAGAACTAGGTGGTAGATCAACTATAAAATCCATTCCCAAATGAGACCAAGGAGATTCCGGTACTTCCAAAGGAATTAAATAGCCATAGGGAGGTCTCCTTTCTGGTTTTGATACTGTACAGGTTGTACAATGTTGTATATATTCCTTTATACTGGTTTTCATCGATGGCCACCAGTAACTTCTGGAGATGAGCTCATGTGTACGTTTGATTCCTGGATGACCAATTAGTGGAGGGTCATGATGATCTTTGATTATTTTCTGTCTGAAACGTTCTGGAATATAAAGTTTAGAATCATGGAAGTAAAAACCATCCTGCAGGGTTAGGCTATCTAATAGGGTTTGGTCTTCTGAAGAAAGATCAGATTGGTATTCCTTATCCTGTTGAGATAGGATAGCAAGGAATCGAGTAGGGGGAATAATGCTAGTAGGAGAGTCTTCCTGTATAGGTCTTGGATCTCGTCGAGAGAGTGCATCTGCCTTCCCATTTTTTGAACCCGGCCTGTACATGATTTGGAAATTGAAACGACTAAAGTAGAGACTCCATCTCACTTGACGTCCAGATAAAGTTTTATTATTTTGTAGATATTCCAAATTCCGGTGATCCGTATAAATCACTATAGGTAGGGAGGTACCTTCAAGGAGATGTCTCCAGAATTCGAAGGCTCTTTTAATGGCTAGAAGTTCCTTGTCCCCAATGGAATAATTGATCTCTGCTGGAGTCATAATCTTTGAATAGAACCCAACTGGGTGTAGTGGTTCTGTAGGAGACTGTCTTTGGGAGAGGACAGCGCCAAGAGCATAATCTGAAGAATCCACCTCTAGGGTATATTGAAGGTTTGGATCAGGATATTTCAGAATGGGGGCAGATGAAAAGGAATTCTTTAGGAAGTTGAACGCATCATCCTGTTCTTTAGTCCACTGGAAAGAGCAATTAGCACTAGTTAATTTAGTCAGAGGTTTTGCAATTTTAGAAAAATTGCGAATGAACTTTCTGTAATAGTTACTGAAACCAAGAAACTTTTGTAGTTCTTTCCGTGTTGAAGGTGTGGGCCATGATTTTACTGCTTCCACTTTGTTATCTTGCATTTGAATCCCATTTGGGCTGATGGAGTAACCCAGGAACTCTATTTTGTTGGTGTGGAAAATACATTTTTCCAATTTGGCGTATAGCCGATGGACTTGGAGTCTTGCTAAAACCCAACTAACATGTTTGATATGTTCTTCTAGATTTGTGGAATAGATTAAAATGTCATCTAGGTAGACAACAACACATGTGTCAAGGAGATCATGGAAAATGTCATTAATAAAGAACTGGAAAGTTGCGGGTGCGTTAGTTAAGCCGAAAGGAATAACTAGATATTCAAACAACCCATACCTAGTTCTGAAAGCGGTAAGCCACTCATCCCCCTCACGGATACGCACTAAATTGTACGCCCCTCTCAAATCTAATTTAGTAAAAATCTGAGCATGTCTGAGTCTTTCTATGAGTTCAGGAATGAGGGGGAGAGGGTATCGGTTTTTTATGGTTATTTTGTTCAATTGTCTGAAGTCAATAATAGGCCGAAGAGATTGGTCTTTGTTCCGCACAAAGAACATTCCTGCACCAGCAGGGGAAACCGAAGGACGGATAAACCCTTTCTTTAGATTTTCATCTAGGTAAGTTTTTAGATGATCCAGTTCCGGTTGACAAAGTGGGTATAAATGTCCAATAGGTGGCGTGGTTCCAGGTTTCAGTTCAATAGGGCAGTCGTAGATTCTGTGTGGGGGAAGGGTATCTGCTTCCTTCTTACTGAAGACTTCAGAGAACTGCTTGTACATTTCTGGTATCAGAGTTTCTGATGTGGAGGATAAACTGTGAAAAAAAATTCTATGGCAAGTCTGTTGACAGAAATCAGAATTTAATTGAACTTTTAAGGATTTCCAATTAATATCAGGTTCGTGTAGCTGTAACCAAGCTAGCCCAAGTACTATTGGGAATAATGGAGAAGTGATTACATCAAAAGTGAGATGTTCATGATGTGTTTTTAATGTAGTGACAGAGAGCGGGATGGTGTGATGTGTAATTGGCCCTGATGATATCTCAGAGCCATCAACCACACGAAGGAAAATAGGAGACAACTTTTTTATCAATGGTATTTTATTTTTAGAAACCAGAGAACTGTCAATGTAGTTTCCTTGTGCTCCTGTATCCAAGATGGCTGGAATGGTCAGTTGTTTATTTGCCCACTGTAGAGAAAGAAGTAAAGAACAATGAAGAGGGTTGTTATGCTTTGACTGCGTCAGAGAGTCCAAGCCTGAACTGTTTTTTTAAAGCAATGGCGTTCCACTGAGAGTCAATAGAATATTGCTTGAATTCTGTTATGTAACATTCAACAGGTTTGTTACCTTGTTTTAAGTTCCTCATCTTTTTCTCAGAAGTATACTGTAGGTTAGAATCATAGTATAATTCATCCATGATATCCAGAAAAGATGAAAAAGATGAAAGAACAGCATTATTTGTCTCAAAGAGAGTGTCTGCCCAAATGCGAGGTTCACCTCTTAAATAGCTTATCATTGTAAGGACTTTAACCCTATCATTTGGGTATGTTTTAGGTTTAAGGGTGAAATTAAGCAGACAAGCATTTTTGAATTGACGGTATAAATTCCTATCTCCATCGAAAAAATCAGGAGGTGCAATAAATGGTTCTGACAGATTGTCAGGAAGGCTCTGTTTAATAGAGACAGTGTCTTTTATTATTTTTCTTAAAGTTTCATTTTCTAATTGTAACTCTCTAAAGGCTTGACTAAGTTGGTCAACTCTTTGTGTTAAATTATAAACAATTTGAGGAAGCTCTGCTGGATCCATATTTTAAGGCTTAGTTGTTATATCAGGTTCCTTGGTTATTGTGAATCACAACTGCAGAGTCTAAATAAATTATATTTGTTTCACAACTGAAGTACAGGCTATTATATCAGCATAGACTGTTTTAATCAGAGTGATTTTTATAAGTAATGGCAGTAAGTCTTTATATGGTTATATTATATCGTTATACCATATAAATATTTAGAGGCTGAAAATAAGTATTATTATTAATAACAACTTTTGACAATAATTGTGCTCAAACCCAGATGTGAGAGATAGTGTTCATTGTAATAATCACTGAGGCATGAGAGATGTGAGACACACAGACTGCAGCTGCTGACAGGGGCGTGACCTGCTGCGAGACACAGCACACAGAGTAAGGCTTGCAGCGTGCAAAACTGAACACAGACTAGTGATTGTAAATGGAGCTGTGAGACACGCTGAGTTGTAAGGAGCTGTATGGCATGCTGAGATGTATGAGGCTGTGTGACGTCACACAAAGTCCGCTACTGTCCGGCATGAGAATGTATTCAAAGGAAGTTCATAGAATTAAATAAAACATTCGTTGCAATCAAAGTAATTTCTGAGAGACAAAGTCAGTTTACAAAAGTTCAAAAAGGAAACATGAAATTTGTAATTAGCCGTTACCTAAGGCATCCAAGGTAAATTAGATTTGATACTAATACCGTAGTAGTAGTTGGTAGAATCCTCCCGTTGGAACTTAGATAGCAATTCCTGTAGAGATAAGGAGTTGAATAACTTAATACTTCTTGGAATAGCAATCTTCAGGATGAATGAGACTAGTTGTTATTAGTCCCTTTGTGACCAAACTGCAGCTGGTATTTGTAAATCCAAATGTTAAAGTAGTAGAAGTAAACTTCTCTTGATAAATATGTAGCTTATAAGAAAGAGAGCACTGGTTTCAGCAACAATACTCAACAACTAAGCACTTGTTTGGGGCGGGGTGATGCCTTAAGTACAGGTGAGGAAGGTAAGTTGAGGCAAAAAGTAAAAGCAGGACTGGAATCCTTACACCAAGAAGCAGCCTCTTTTTGCCCAACATGTGCCTTTCACAAAGAAAAACTTTCCTGAAGCATATCAGTCTGATCCTGACTTCACAGTACAGTCCAGCCCCGAAATACCAGGCAATTCTTCTCTGAACGAGAGAAACAGCAAAACCCCAGACGTACGTTTTGGCCTATTGTGGGCCTTGTCAGTGAGGTGCAGCCATATCCCTCTAGGCACACTGAGCAACGGGTCCACGTCTGGATTCCAGCATCACACTTAGGGAGACTTCCCAAAATGTCATAATTTGCATAAATAAAAAGAGAGAAGCGCTCAACCTGGAAACGAGCAATAGCATAATAGCTTGTTCTATGGCTAGTTACCACCCAAGAAGCAGCCTCTTTTTGCCCAACATGTGCCTTTCACAGAGAAAAACTTTCCTGAAGCATATCAGTCTGATCCTGACTTCACAGTACAGTCCAGCCCCGAAATACCAGGCAATTCTTCTCTGAACGAGAGAAACAGCAAAACCCCAGACATACGTTTCGGCCTATTGTGGGCCTCGTCAGTGAGGTGCAGCCATATCCCTCTAGGCACACTGAGCAACGGGTCCACGTCTGGATTCCCGCATCACACTTAGGGAGACTTCCCAAAATGTCATAATTTGCATAAATAAAAAGAGAGAAGCGCTCAACCTGGAAACGAACAATAGCATAATAGCTTGTTCTATGGCTAGTTACCACCCAAGAAGCAGCCTCTTTTTGCCCAACATGTGCCTTTCACAGAGAAAAACTTTCCTGAAGCATATCAGTCTGATCCTGACTTCACAGTACAGTCCAGCCCCGAAATACCAGGCAATTCTTCTCTGAACGAGAGAAACAGCAAAACCCCAGACGTACGTTTCGGCCTATTGTGGGCCTCGTCAGTGAGGTGCAGCCATATCCCTCTAGGCACACTGAGCAACGGGTCCACGTCTGGATTCCCGCATCACACTTAGGGAGACTTCCCAGAATGTCATAATTTGCATAAATAAAAAGAGAGAAGCGCTCAACCTGGAAACGAATAAGCAATGGCGTAATGAGCCAAGGCAAGCTCATGTAACCCGAATCACCTATAAATAATTAACATGACAAAATGTCAATATTACAAATATCTTAAAAATTATGATATAAAAATACATTTAAATAAAAATGATATAATGCATTTGTGTATACGAAAATCGCCTAAACTAGACATTTGCGAAATCCCATATCTGCACAATTAAGCTATGACCTGCTACATATGCGTTTTTCGCTAAAACTAGACATTTACTGAAAGAGACAAATAAATGGTTAAACCACATCCTATATCTGCACAATTAAGCTATGACCAGCTACATATGTGTTTTTCGCTAAAACTAGACATTTGCTGAAAGAGACAAATAAATGGTTAAATCACTTCCTATATCTACACATTTAAGCTATGACCTGCTACATATCTGTTTTTCGCTAAAACTAGACATTTGCTGAAAGATACAAATAAATGGTTAAATTGCATCCTATATTTGCACATTAACTGTGACCTGCTACATATCTGTTTTTCGGTAAAAGTAGACATTTTCTGAAAGAGACAAATAAATGCTTAAATTGCTTCCTATATCTGCACATTTAAGCTATGACCTGCTACATATCTGTTTGGAGCTAAAACTAGACATTTGCTGAAAGAAACAAATAAATGGTTAAATTGCATCCTATATCTGCACATTTAAGCTATGACCTGCTACATATCTGTTTAGAGCTAAAACTAGACATTTTCTGAAAGAGACAAAGAAATGGTTACATCGTTTCCTTTATCTGCACATGTAAGCTATGACCTGCTACATATCTGTTTGGAGCTAAAACTAGACATTTTCTGAAAGAGACAAATAAATGGTTAAACCGCATCCTATATCTGCACATTTTGCACATTACAAAAATACAACTGTTAGCGAACATTACAATGGCAATTGTCTAACTACTTTACCATGCTGTGCACAAGTACTCACCATCAAGCCACCCATGGGGAAACTGTTTGTCCTCAAACTGCTGCCAGAGTGGAGACTGCCTGAGGATTCGGGCATCATGACTAGCCCCCCAAAATTTGCACACACCTGCATAATCCTCATCCGTGCATCACAAACAAATTGCAAGTTCAGACTATGAAAATATTTGTGATTTCGGAAAGGGCGATCATCTGCTGGAGCATGCAGAGCAATGTGGATGCAATCTATTGCTCCCAAGACATTGGGCATTTCAGCTATTGCATGAATTCCCTCTTGAGTTGCCTCCAATCGTCCTTATTTTGAGGGAATCCTTCATAACGCTTACAAACTTGTACCATGGCATTCAGAAACTTGTCAAAAACCACAGACAAGGTACCCTGTGACAACCCATGCATGTACCCCTCTCTGTATTTAAATCTTTCGGATGCCAGGACATGTATGCAGCATAGCATCTTGGTCATGCCAGGGATTGCAGTCCACATACGTTTATGTGGCTCCAGTTGAGGTTTAAGTACTTCATAAAAGCTCATGAGCTGCTATCGATTGAGCCTATACTTGTCAAAAACCTTGAAGTCGCTCATGTTCTCCAAGGTGGGTCTCAGCTTGTGAACACGAGGACCTCTTATCAAACGTTCCCCACGCCTCTCTTGGAGACGCCAAGCACATCTGATTCTGTTATACACAACTTGTACAACAGCACCTGCACAATCTAACTGAGGGTCATCCATATTTGCAAAGCCAAGCAGCACAAAGCCTAACAGCAAAGCAAACACACAAGGAGTAACAAAGTATGCAAACACACAGAAGCGGTTTGATACAATGTCGATCACATGGGAAGTTTTGACCATGTTGTTTGGGGAATTTATAGTGCAAAATGTCCAATGGTAGCGTGTTTGTAATGATTGCTGATTGTATACACGTGATTGTATCAGAGCGGCGCGAATGCTTTCAAAGTGGGTGGTTTTTTTGGTGTTTGATAAAATTTTGATTTTCCCCAATAAATCCTTATGTTAAAGTGTAAAATGTAACATATACAGTGCATCTTCATGATGTTTGTTCATATGCGTAACAAATACTTGTTAAACGCGATGTTATATTAAAAATTACACGTCCACGCTAACATGATTGAAAGTGCATACTTGTGTATAATGTGTGCATAGACATGGCAAATAATCTGCTTGAACAATGTTGCTGCAATATTGTTGCAAAATGATAAAGGCTGACATCTATAATATTATAAATATAAGTGATTGGCGAGATTTCAATATTTTACGTGTCCCATTGAAACCGCAATAATAATGAAGATCTTCCGGCTGACATCTATAATATTATATATATACAATATAAGTGATTGGTGAGATTTCAATATTTTACGCGTCCCATTGAAACCGCAATAATAATGAAGATCTTCCAACCCTCTCATCTACGTATATGTAATATTGAGTGAGAAACTGATGAAAGGGGTGGTACAGTCCTAATGCTGGAATCTGTATGGTTGAAACTTAGAATGATGTCATCATATTAGCTACATGCCTGTTTAGTTTCCAAATCTTTGTTCTGTTGTTGTAGTTTGCAACATTATTATTGTGTGCTGAATAAAAAGATAAAATGTGTGTTTTGTTGTTGTGTGGTGTGTGTAATGTACATATATGTATGTATTCTGATTCTCTCCCACATAAGTTCATTTATATAAAGCAGTATAGCATTGTTATTCCTTCCAAAAAAGCGACAACTCTAATATTTTCTACGGATATTTTATTATTCAATGTAATTCCTAATGGTATATCATTTTTTAATCGTGATGTTAAAGCCATCATTTATTTTTCCTGATTCAGAGAGAGAATCTAATGTTAAACAACCTTCCAATGTACTTTTATGATGTAAATGTGTTCATTGTTTCTATATGGTTTGTTGAATTAATAACAATGCATATGTATGAGGAAATGACAAAAGGCATCTCTGTGCGGCCATCAATCATCATCTGGTGAGCCTATCTAGATATGCTGTTCATCCAAGCATATGACTTGAATAAATGAAATAATATAATATAGACGTGAGAGAAGTGTTTAAAATTGCCTACTGTTTGTGAATAATGAAATCTTTAAAAGTATTTTTCTGTCGGTTTAAATATGATTTAATTCTTGAAACAGATTTTGTATTGGTGATGATAGAATTAATTGGGATTTATAGTAGATGTAATGTAATTTCCTTAAAAAAAATTGATGTTGTAGTGATGTTCACACAAGTATAACACATAAGTCCAGTGACAAATAGTATATTTCTTGATCTATTTGTCATTGCGGGACCAACGCAAGAATGAATGAATTAGTCCCACAATTCTAACGCTGCTATTACGAGTTTTAAAAGAGAAAAATAGCTTGTGCATTACGGAAAGAGGCCGGTCACGTGCACGAGCATGTATTCGCCATAGAAGTCAATGTAGGATAGAAATTGAAAGAAAAAAATCAATGGAGGTTAGAAATTGAAAGAAAAAAATCTTCCAACACTTGTGTTGAGGGTAAAGTACCTGAAATGGTGATAATTTCATATTTAAAAATTGTTTTGTGTACGTAATGTGCTGTATATTGTTTGTATGTATCAATTTATGTATGTATGTGATGATATTTATACGTAGATGTAGCAAAATGAGTGTATGTTCATGTATGTCTATGTAAGTCAATGTAAAATGGGTTTGTGTGCCTTTTTTTCTAACACCCGAGATCTCGTAACTTTTATCCATTATTTTTAAAGAAAAAAGAAAAATTGTAGAGTGTTTATATGAGTTTAGCAGGTGTACTTTGTATAATATTTTTGAATTGATTTGTGAATGTTTTTGGTAGCGGTATATCCATAACTGCTGGACTGAGTGAGCGTTATGGAAACTTGAAACTTGAGTGAGCGTTATGAAACTTGTAATAGCAGCGTTAGGGAAAATGAAGCGTTATGGCCCATATCGATACTATTTGACTCATAATGCAAAACTCGTAATCTAGGTGACAGTTATTTCCACAGACACACTTCAAATAGCTAATAAATACTGAAAGCACAGGGTGCATACAGATAAATAAACAAACACAAAGAAAGTAGTAGCTCTAAAAAATAAAATACAAACATCCAAACAAATTTGTAACAAGAAAACATTATTTTTTTATATGTCTCTTTTTATATTAACAAACTATGTTAAATTAAAAAAAAAATGTATAATTAATCCTAGAGTTTAAGCCCTCACTCTAAAGAAAAAAGGTAAATTGCTACTGCTGTTACTCATTTATTGAGAATTCATAACCTACAATTTGCTTTCATCTCACTCCCTGAATGTGCAGCATTCAAGTTTAAGTGGAACAAAAGTTAACTGTGCTAACCAATGAGCTCTGCATTTCATAAGAATAGCTTTAATCACAGAAAGTGTTTCATATTTACTTATTCAATGATTAATTTGTATTCAGTCATTTTTATTAAACAGAACTTATTATCATACAAATGCTAAGATATCTAGATTCGTGGCCGGACTTTTAGCCGACGGACACTTGGCCGACAGACACTTGGCTGACGGACATTTGGCCGACGGACATTTGGCCGAAACACAAGTGGCTGTCAGATAACAGTCCGGCACGAGATAGATAGATTTGATAGATAGATAGATACATAGATTAGATAGATAGATCAATAGATGCAATTGATACATTTGATAGATACGATAGATAGATTTGATAGATAAATAGATAGATTTGATAGATAGATAATTTCCCAGACAGAGAATTACAAAACGTGCGGCCTGGGACCCATGGTAAGGTTCCCAGAGGCAGTTGCGGCGCCCGAGGCTCTGATTAGAACAGAGCACTCTGGTAACGCATCTGCCCTCGGCCAAAATCGGAACATTATTTAGCTTTCTGTCTGTCAGCCAAATGTCCGTCGGCCAAATGTCCATCTGCCAAATGTCCTTCTGCCAAATGTCCTTCTGCATTTTGTCAGAGCACCATCTAGATTAGTATATGTGATGAGAGTGGGAGGTGATGTCACCAGATGGGGGCGTAGCTTATAGCAGTTAATGTCTATGTCGCAGTTACCAAGTTAGATGTGTTGTAAAAGCTGTATACTTCTATGCTCTGCAATAAAATAGCATTGTACCTTCTATGCTGTGTCCTGCATCTCATGACATGGTGTCAGAAGTACTTGCCTGTGCTTCTGTTTACTGAGTAATAATGATTTTGAAGTTAACCCCACCTGAACCTTTTGATTTCTCTCAGCCTGCAGCTTGGCCCACATAGCGTCAGCAGTTTCAATGCTTCAGGATTGCTTCCAAGCTGGACAAGGAGAGTGGTGAAGTACAAGTTAATTCTCTTTATACTCTATGGGGAAAGATGTGGAGCCAGTGTTCAATGTCTTTACTTTCCAAGAAGGGGAAGAATTTGACTTTGAAATAGTTATGAACAAACTCAGTGCTCACTTTGTGCTGAAAAGAAATGTGATTCATGAGAGGGCTTGTTTTCACAAACGTGCTCAATGTGTGGGAGAATCTGTGGAGTCATTTGTGCGCAGCCTGTATGAACTAGCTGAATTTTGTGAGTATGGTGTTGTTAAAGAAGCACAAATCAGAGACAGAATAGTCTTAGGAATTGCAGATGCTGAGGTCACACTGAAGCTACAGTTGGAGGCTGAATTAAATGGATAGTACACTCAAAAAATGTTTTAATTTTTTTTAAAAAAAACAAACTTTATTAAGTATTATAAATATTTGTATTAAGTACCTATTAAAAGTTTCCTGTTCTTTTCTTTGTATTCCTAATCAAAAATCCTTATTTTGCCAAACCCATTTTTTGTGTCATTATGTAGGCCTATAACTATGTTCTACCTAGGTAGAAACATCATGGTGGCCCACATGCGCATTTGCCATCTTTTATGAGTATTGCATGCGCAACTTGGTCTCTCTCAGTCTATTCTGTAGTTACGTCACCAAAGGCAGGACTGACATCTATATTGTGATGTAGTCAACGTTGGGCGTGGTGCAGAAGAGTGCTGAAGATTAACATAGCAAGCCCAGCTCCCTTCAGCATTACTCTTAGGAGGCATTAACCACACAAAAGTGACTCCGGACTTAATATAGAAAAAAAGGACTTTCGTATAACAATAAAGCCAGAAACAGCTGTGGGCTATCTTCCGACAGCTAAATATAAGTGTAGCATCTGAATACGCATCAATCACAAAATGTGTTACAAACCTTTATGCAAATACATTTTGCTGAGGGGAGCTGGGCTAGATATGTTAATCTTCAGCGCTCTGGTGTTTGTTTGTTTGTTCAGCCTGGCTATGAATATAACAAATGAAATGGGTGGAAGTGCTTCCCTATTGAATGGGTCACAGGAACTTATTTTAAATAAACCCTGCCTATTTTTATGAGAGGCTCATATTATATAAATTTCAAAGTTAAATTAAAGATATTTAGAAGCTTCGTTCCAGCAAAAAAGTAGGTCGATTTTATAACATATATTTATATAATTCTAATAACGTCCTTTATTCTCATAGGCCTAGATTTGGAGTTTTGTCGGTAATGACCCGAAAAACTAACGCCGGCTTTTTTCTGGCCGCACCATAAAAATAACTCTGGTATCGAGAGTCCACATAAAGGCTGCGTTAGGCTCCAAAAAAGGAGCGTAGAGCATTTTTAACGCAGCTTCAACTCGATACCAGAGTTGCTTACGGACGCGGCCAGCCTCAAAAACGTGCTCGTGCACGATTCCCCCATAGGAAACAATGGGGCTGTTTGAGCTGAAAAAAAACCAAACACCTGCAAAAAAGCCGCGTTCAGCTCCTAACGCAGCCTCATTGTTTGCTATGCGGTAACCCTTCCTACGTCTGCACTTAACACTCTAACATGTACCCCGAGTCTAAACACCCCTAACCTTACACTTATTAACCCCTAATCTGCCGCCCCTGCTATCGCTGACCCCTCCATATTATTATTAGCCCCTAATCTGCCGCTCCGTAAACCGCTGCTACTTACATTATCCCTATGTACCCCTAATCTGCTGCCCTAACATCGCCGACCCCTATATTATATTTATTAACCCCTAATCTGCCCCCCACAACGTCGCCTCCACCTGCCTACACTTATTAACCCCTAATCTACCAACCGGACCTGAGCGCTACTATAATAAAGTTATTAACCCCTAATCCGCCTCACTAACCCTATAATAAATAGTATTAACCCCTAATCTGCCCTCCCTAACATCGCCGACACCTAACTTCAATTATTAACCCCTAATCTGCCGACCGAATCTCGCCGCTATTCTAATAAATGTATTAACCCCTAAAGCTAAGTCTAACCCTAATACTAACACCCCCCTAAATTAAATATAATTTAAATCTAACGAAATTAATTAACTCTTATTAAATAAATTATTCCTATTTAAAGCTAAATACTTACCTGTAAAATAAATCCTAATATAGCTACAATATAAATTATAATTATATTATAGCTATTTTAGGATTAATATTTATTTTACAGGTAACTTTGTATTTATTTTAACCATGTACAATAGCTATTAAATAGTTAAGAACTATTTAATAGCTAAAATAGTTAAAATAATTACAAATTTACCTGTAAAAGAAATCCTAACCTAAGTTACAAATAAACCTAACACTAGACTATCAATAAATTAATTAAATAAACTACCTACAATTACCTACAATTAACCTAACACTACACTATCAATACATTAATTAAATACAATTGCTACAAATAAATACAATTAAATAAACTAGCTAAAGTACAAAAAATAAAAAAGAACTAAGTTACAAAAAATAAAAAAATATTTACAAACATAAGAAAAATATTACAACAATTTTAAACTAATTACACCTACTCTAAGCCCCCTAATAAAATAACAAAGCCCCCCAAAATAAAAAAATGCCCTACCCTATTCTAAATTACTAAAGTTCAAAGCTCTTTTACCTTACCAGCCCTGAACAGGGCCCTTTGCGGGGCATGCCCCAAGAAATACAGCTCTTTTGCCTGTAAAAAAAACATACAATACCCCCCCCCAACATTACAACCCACCACCCACATACCCCTAATCTAACCCAAACCCCCCTTAAATAAACCTAATACTAAGCCCCTGAAGATCTTCCTACCTTGTCTTCACCATACCAGGTTCACCGATCCGTCCTGAAGAGCTCCTCCGATGTCCTGATCCAAGCCCAAGCGGGGGGCTGAAGAGGTCCATGATCCGGCTGAAGTCTTCATCCAAGCGGGCCAGAAGAGGTCTTCCATCCGATTGAAGTCTTCATCCAAGCGGCATCCATCCGGAGCGAAGCGGCAGCATCCTGAAGACCTCCACCGCGGAACATCCATCCTGGCCGACGACTGAACGACGAATGACGATTCCTTTAAATGACGTCATCCAAGATGGCGTCCCTCGAATTCCGATTGGCTGATAGGATTCTATCAGCCAATCGGAATTAAGGTAGGAATATTCTGATTGGCTGATGGAATCAGCCAATCAGAATCAAGTTCAATCCGATTGGCTGATCCAATCAGCCAATCAGATTGAGCTTGCATTCTATTGGCTGATCGGAACAGCCAATAGAATGCGAGCTCAATCTGATTGGCTGATCGGATCAGCCAATCGGATTGAACTTGATTCTGATTGGCTGATTCCATCAGCCAATCAGAATATTCCTACCTTAATTCCGATTGGCTGATAGAATCCTATCAGCCAATCGGAATTCGAGGGACGCCATCTTGGATGACGTCCCTTAAAGGAACCGTCATTCGTCGTTAGTCCGTCGGGCCAGCAGGATGTTCCGCGCCGGAGGTCTGCAAGATGGATCCGGAAGAAAGAAGATTGAAGATGCCGTTGATAGAAGACTTCATCCGGATCATGGACCTCTTCAGCTCCCGCTTGGATGAAGACTTCATCCGGATCATGGACCTCTTCAGCTCCCGCTTGGATGAAGACTTCATCCGGATCATGGACCTCTTCAGCCCCCCGCTTGGGCTTGGATTAGGACATCGGAGGAGCTCTTCAGGACGGATCGGTGAACCTGGTATGGTGAAGACAAGGTAGGAAGATCTTCAGGGGCTTAGTGTTAGGTTTATTTAAGGGGGGTTTGGGTTAGATTAGGGGTATGTGGGTGGTGGGTTGTAATGTTGGGGGGCTTGGGTATTGTATGTTTTTTTTAAAAGGCAAAAGAGCTGAACTTCTTGGGGCATGCCCCGCAAAGGGCCCTGTTCAGGGCTGGTAAGGTAAAAGAGCTTTGAACTTTAGTTATTTAGAATAGGGTAGGGCATTTTGTTATTTTGGGGGGCTTTATTATTTTATTAGGGGGCTTAGAGTAGGTGTAATTAGTTTAAAATTGTTGTAATATTTTTCTGATGTTTGTAAATATTTTTTTATTTTTTGTAACTTTGTTCTTTTTTATTTTTTGTACTTTAGCAAGTTTATTTAATTGTATTTATTTGTAGGAATTGTATTTAATTAATTTATTGATAGTGTAGTGTTAGGTTAATTGTAGGTAATTGTAGGTAGTTTATTTAATTAATTTATTGATAGTCTAGTGTTAGTTTTAATTGTAACTTAGGTTAGGATTTCTTTTACAGGTAAATTTGTAATTATTTTAACTATTTTAGCTATTAAATAGTTCTTAACTATTTAATAGCTGTTGTACCTGGTTAAAATAAATACAAAGTTACCTGTAAAATAAATATTAATCCTAAAATAGCTATAATATAATTATAATTTATATTGTAGCTATATTAGGATTTATTTTACAGGTAAGTATTTAGATTTAAATAGGAATAATTTTTTTAATAAGAGATAATTAATTTCGTTAGATTAAAATTATATTTAAGTTAGTGGGGTGTTAGTGTTAGGGTTAGACTTAGCTTTAGGGGTTAATACATTTATTAGAATAGTGGTGAGCTCCGGTCGGCAGATTAGGGGTTAATAATTGAAGTTAGGTGTCGGCGATGTTAGGGAGGGCAGATTAGGGGTTAATACTATTTATTATAGGGTTAGTGAGGCGGATTAGGGGTTAATAACTTTATTATAGTAGCGCTCAGGTCCGGTCGGCAGATTAGGGGTTAATAAGTGTAGGCATGTGGAGGCGACGTTGAGGGGGGCAGATTAGGGGTTAATAAATATAATACAGGGGTCGGCGGTGTTAGGGGCAGCAGATTAGGGGTACATAAGGATAACGTAGGTGGCGGTCGGCAGATTAGGGGTTAAAAAAAATTATTCGAGTGTCGGCGATGTGGGGGGACCTCGGTTTAGGGGTACATAGGTAGTTTATGGGTGTTAGTGTACTTTAGAGTACAGTAGTTAAGAGCTTTATAAACTGGCGTTAGCCCAGAAAGCTCTTAACTACTGACTTTTTTCCTGCGGCTGGAGTTTTGTCGTTAGATGTCTAACGCTCACTTCAGACACGACTCTAAATACCGGAGTTAGAAAAATCCCATTGAAAAGATAGGATACGCAATTGACATAAGGGGATGTGCAGTATGGAAAAGTCGCGGCTGAAAAGTGAGCGTTAGACCCTATTTTGAGTGAGTCCAAATACCGGCGGTAGCCTAAAACCAGCGTTAGGAGCCTCTAACGCTGGTTTTCACGGCTAACGCTAAACTCTAAATCTAGGCCATAATGTTTTACAAAGATTTCTAACCCTTTAACATTAGATGGGGCTATTAGGATGACCCATCAGAGTGAACTTGTGAAAAAGCAAAGTGCTGATTTGAGGTCTGAGAGTATTGTGGATGAAGTAAACCAGTAAAGGAGAGCTGCAGGTGAAAGTCACAGTGTGAGCGGTAGACCAATCGCAACAGGCCCAGAAGCAAATGATAGCAGCAGTCTCGCTGCACGGTGTAACCGTACCCATGATCAGAATGTCCTATGCCCCTCTAAAGATAAAAGATGTAGAAAGTGTAACCAAAAGGATCATTTTGAAGTGGTGTGTAAAACTGAATACATTAAGCAGATGCAGGTGGATAGTGACCAGGAGGGTCAAGAAGTGTCCTTTGTAGGGTCTGTTGTTGGTTCAGATGAAGAATGGTGGGTTACCCTTACTGTAATGGGAGCCAAGGTTTCCTTCAAGATTGACACGGGAGCAGACATCACTGTTATATTCCTTGCAACTTTCATAAAACTGCCTTAACAGCCTCAGCTGGTGAAAGTTACAACACAAGTTCATAGTCCTGGTGGCCGCACATCGATTGTGCGGGAAAATTCACCATGTGGGTACATGTTATTAGAGGTAAGAGTGTTAACAACCTATTGAGCAGGAAAGCAGGCTGGGGTTTGGGTCTGGTCACCAGAGTGAATAAGATTTCAGAAGACACGTTTGGTGAATTGGGCCTACTGAATTGCAACCCAGTCCGAATATCACTTAAAAGTGATGCAGTCCCATACAGCATTACCATTCCTCGTAAAAATCTGTTCACGCTCATGCTTCAAGTGAAGAAGGAACTTCTGCCTATGAAGAATATGGGAGTTTTTGAATAGGTTGAAGCAAATGGCTGGTGTGCCCCCATTGTGCCTGTTGCGAAGAAAAACAGGAAGGTATGTATCTGCGTAGACTTGAAAAGGCTGAATGAGGTGGTGAAGAGAAAGAGAGATATGTGCTGCTGACGCTTGAAGACATAGTTCTAAAACAAGCTGGGGCACAGTTCTTCTCTACACTGGATGCTTCCAGTGGCTTCTGGCAGATACCTCTAGATCCGCAGTTCCGCAAACTGACTACCTTCATTACACTGATAGGTCGGTTTTGCTTCTGCAGACTCCCCTTCAGAATATCCTCTGCTCCTGAAATCTTTCAAAGAGAGATGAGTTCCCTCCTAAGGGGCCACAAGGGCACATTCTAGTGTATGGGTCTACATTGGAAGAAAATGATCAGTGATTGAGCTGTGTGCTACAGACCATTAGAGAGTCCAAGATGGAATTAAATAAAGAGGAATGCCATTTTAGAAAATCTGAGTTATGTTACTTTGGGCATATCATCAAGCCAGACCATGATAAAAATCCTTGCTATAGAACAGACGAAGTCCTTCTGATGTACACAAGCTGAGACAAATACTGGGCCTTGTGAATTATGTGGGCAGGTTCCTTCCAGATTTATCCACAATACTGCCTCCTATTACAGAGTTGTTGAAGAAAGAGATTGCCTGGGTCTGGGGTCCTTTACAGCAAGAAGCTTTAGACAGGTCGAGTTCTTGCTGGGGTCTTTCCCAGTGTTAGGGTTCTATGACCCTTCAAACAAGACTGTGGTTAGTGCTGATGCAAGCAGTTATGAGTTAGGGGCCGCCCTCCTGCAGCTGAATGAGAAAAAACTACAGCCCATCGCCTACTGTTCCCGTACACTGACGGCTGCGGAGTTGAAATATGCCCAAATTGAGAAAGAGTGCCTGACTGCAGTTTGGGCCTGTGAGCGCTTCCAGCGTTACCTAGTGGGTTTAGAGAAATGTAGTTTGGAGACTGACCATAAACCGCTAGTCCCTCTAATCAACTTCTATGATATTGACAAAACACCCCTAAGATGCCAGAGACTTCTGATGAGGCTGCTCAGGTTCAACGTTCAGGCAGCGAAACAACTGGTAGTGGCAGATAAACTTTCCAGGCTCCTGCTGGCTGCTGCTAAAGAATCTTCAATGGAATCAGATGTGAAAGCTTATGTGGATTCAGTTCTGGCATCCAAATTGATTTGATCAGGAAAGCTAGAGCAAATAATAAAGGAGACACGTTTAGATACAGACCTTCAAGAAATTATTAAGTGCATAAAAGAAGGTTGGCCCGAGAGCCGGGCAGCCTGGATGTTTTTAAGTTCTTAATAGTCAGAGAGGTCACAGCTCATGGAGTTGGATGGGTTGGTGCTGTTCTAGGACTGCATTGTTTTTCCTGTTAGCATGCAGCAGGAGATGTTAAGCAGGATTCATAATGGCCACTTGGGCATTACACTGTGCAGAGAAAGGGCAGCTACGGCAGTTTGGTGGCCTGGGATCAGTTCTGAGATTGCAAGAAACGTGTCAAAATGTGCCTTTTGCCGAGAACTCTGGCCTACTCAGAGAAGGGAGCTCTTGATTTCTACTCAGCGGCCTGCAGGCCCATGGCAGTGCTAATTTGTGCAAACTGCACGGGAAAAAGTACCTAGTCATGATTGACTACTATTCCAGGTATTTGGAGATTGCACCCTTGAATGAGATCACCAGTCAAGCTGTTATTACTTGTCTCAAGAGTTTGTTCGCCCCTGGCGGGGCATACCAATGGAGTTAGTGAGTGATAATGGATGCAGTTTGCTTCCATGGAGTTCAGTTCTTTCAGTAGTGAATATGATTTCAGCCATTCTACGTCAAGTCCATTACTCGCAGGCCAATAGAAAGGCTGAAAGGGCAGTTCAAACAACAAAGTTAATTTTGAAGCAGTCTGAGCCATACCTTGCTCTCTTGGCCTATAGGGCAATCCATCCAAGCCACGGGTTTTAGCCGTGCACAGCTGATACTAGGATGTCATATTCACACCACTTTGCCCTCTTTGGGTGTCTTCCAGCCAACCAGCTCTGTTCCTCGGGACAAAGTCCTTAGGAGGGATGATGAGGCTAAAAGGGGTTATCGATTCTTCCACGACAGAAAACACTCTGTGAGGCCCTTGCAGGAGCTGAATGTGGGGCAAAGTGTCAGAGTTAAACTGGATGATGAGAAGAAATGGAAGACGCCTGCTACGGTAATTGGACACACTCCAGAACCAAGGTCTTATGTAGTCCTTACTGATGGAGGGACAGTCAAACGTCAAAATAGAAGACATCTTCAGCCAGTACCTGAGAGTTTGGAACTGGATGCCTCAGAGCCATTGCCGGTGGGATCCCCTGTTTTAAGAGGGTTGCTTTCCCCTCAGCAAGATCACAGCAGGATATTTCTCTGCTTGTGTTGTTCAAGCTGTATACTTCTATGGTCTGCAATAAAATAGCGTTGTACCTTCTATGCTGTATCCTGCATCTCATGACAGTATACTATACATTAAACTTTCTAAATCAACTGATCTTTAAAGATCCTTCCACATGTAAAGGTATTATCTGCCACATATCATAATCTATTGTCCAATGCTTTTAGGGTTCTTGCTTCCTTTACATATGGTGTGGTATAATGACTTCAAGTTCTGCATTTGGCTCCTTATTGTTTGGGTCCTATGTTTTTCTTGAGTTTCACTGTCTCCTGTTTCTCACCAGATATGAGTTTAATCCCAACTGTACAACTGCCAATATCTGTGTCCAAATACAGTCATTTTCTTGGAGAACTGGCAAATCTTTTGTCCATTTATTGTAATATTCATGACATTTTCTTCTTCTTCAACTTCACCCTGGTATTAGTTACAAATTTTAGCAATCATATAAACATTTACAAAAGTTTTATTGTTCATCTGCTAAAAAACAATTTGCACCAGTCAACCAGACAAACCTTTGTAGTGGTGTATTACTGTCAACTAATAAAGCTAGTTTTAAATAGGTTGCTTCTATATATATATATATATATATATATATATATATATATATATATATATATATATGGGAGAAAAATGTGGTGTTATACTAGGAGAAGATTTTAATTATATTATTGCATAAGGCATTAGTATTTCGATTTTGAAATATGTTTTCGGGGATTTTAAATGTTGTAAACAAAGGTGTGGTTTTTTTTCCCCTCCTGCTCTCCCCTCCCCTGTCTGTGAATAAATTATGGTAAAAATATTTACTTGCAATGTGGGAGGTATTCACTCCCTGATTAAGCAAAAATCCATTTTAAATTACCTGGGAAAGAAAAATTCAAGATATTATTTGCTAAGAAGAGATACATCTGTCTAATGTTGAACATGAGAAAATTAAAATGGATTAAAGATTTTTTTTTTTCTTCTTATAAGAAATCCGCAAGAGGGCTAGCAATTTTTATTAATACAAAGCTCCCATACAAAATTTGTCAGATGATAAAAGATAAGGTTAGTAAATATTTGTTACTTAGTACTTTGATTAACTATGAGGGGCTCGATCACATATGTGGCATCACCAGCAAAAGGTGGCATCAGCTGGTTTTAGACGGATGTCGCAATCACATATACGGCACTACATACAAATGTGGCATGTATATTTCACCTGTCAGCCGCTATTTTTACTCCCATAAACTAACATAGAATCGGCGTCGCAAGTTGCTATCACAAATTCAGCGCAAGGACTTACGGGGCGAAAAGGGAGAAATGTTACTCCATTTTCACCTCACCACACATAAGCAGGCCCAGCAAGCCTTGCACTTAGTATATGAGCACCATAATACCCTGGAGGTTTTAACAAACACTTTACGCATGCGCAAAATCTACCTGTCAACCACCATCCCCCCACCACAATAACTAAATAAATGGAGAAATGGGAAATCGATCACTAGAGGGCGCTAGTCTAAGCAAGGTGTGTATATATGAAGATAAATATAATTAATATGATACCTAGTAACAGGTCATGTAACGGATAAAACAAAAAATAAAAAATAAATAAATAAAAAATGATGAAATATAACAATGGTACAGAATGCATTTGAAAATATCAATTTAAAGTCTCTAATGAGTCCAATAACAAAAATATACCACAGATCTTTAACATGGGATACCTGGGTGGACTGAAGCAACTGGACCTCCCCACATTGAAAATGGCAATGCACCGGCTCTCAGGCAGCACTCTCCCTTCTTCCACTTCAGGATAGCAATTCTGTAAATTTTCAAACACAAAAGAGGTGCCCAAATGTGTGTATCGATAAAGACTTATACCAAAGTGCACAGCTGATATCTTTGCACAGGGTACTCACAATTTTGAAGAGCACACCTATGTGCTTGTAGACACAGGCTGGTTATTAGAGCTAACCAGTTAGCTCCCTCCGGTCTCCACTCTCTCCAAATCGAAAGTATGGTAGTGACAGGCTCACAGAATAATGATGTAAGGGCAACGATGTTAAAAACAAAGTCCTTTATTAAAAAGTGCTGCATATAACAGCTTCATACAGCAAACAATCATTAATATGAGCATATAGCAATATGCTACTTGTTTCTCTGCTCTCACGGCCGTTTCATCAGGCATATTTTTGACAAACATTAAACTGGCTTATATTGCCGCTCACTACCATATAATTTCAATTCCAAACTCCTCCCTAAAGGGGAGTGTGCTCTCTAGCCTATCAACGTTCTGTAAGACAGAGGTGTGTACTACGAACTGACGCTGAAGTGCTGCTCCCAGTTAACTATTTGAATGCTCATTAGAATCGCTCAGCTGTAACTTAAGTGTTGGACACAAGACCTAAAAAATAACCTAGCCCTGATGTGTACCTTAATCTGACTAGCTGTAACATATCTCAGCCTAATGTCACTATCCCTTTAAGAAATCCTTCTCTGACTGCTGCATTTGGGTAGTATTCACATTCAGCTTGCTTGCCTGCCTGATTAATCATTCATGCACCTGATTACCTCAGCCTCTTTTTAAGCCTTCTCAGGTCTAATGTGCTTTGCATTAACATTGAAGTTGTGATCCTGAACAACAGAGGTCTGTGACTGTTTCCTGTATGAATTTACCAACTATTTCAACCTACTGCATTTTCTACTCCAATGCCTAAAATCATCAAATCGCAAGTATCCAAATAATTCCATTTTCTGTTTCCTGGACACTGCTACTTAACAAACTCAGAACTTTATTATAAATCAAGTATACTTTTTTCATCACTCTCTAATTACAACAGCATCTTACTCAGAACTTTATAACTATTTCTCTGCTACAAGTTGTCATTGCTGAAATATCCTGTTATCAATGTTAACATATTCTGAACTCTGCATCTATGTGTTCAATGCTTTCATGTGATTCTCCAATATATGTGCAAACAGTAATTGATGCCTTAAACTTAACTTTCACCTGTGCTGCTCTGCTAATTACTGACATACAGCTCTTTATAATATTATACACTGTGAACCTGCAACAAACCAAGTTTGCATCTAAATGCACAAACAGTAATTAATGCCTAAACTTGCAGCTTGTCTAAGTACCTGTGCAGCTGTGCTTAAACTCTGACATACAGCTTTATATAATATTATGTACTGTGAACCTGCAACAAACCTTAGTTTGCATCTAAGTGTCAATCTTTTACTAGATTACTCTGAAGCCTGAACATTCCACATTGCTATATTTTTTCTCTCATGGAATCCTGCAGTTACTTCTATTAACTAACTATATGTCACAGTGAAGTCAGAATATATTGTATACAAATGTTGCACTCTCCATTTATTCTACAATAACTTCTAGCAACTATGAATCACAGAATATCATCTATCCACGTCCAGGATACTCTTCCCCGGGTCAGGGGTCGGTGTCTTCAAATCCCTACCACTGCCCCGAGGGTCTGTGTCCTGAGCGCATGTACACCGGATCATGACACTAGCGGACTTCTATGTAACAATCTTGAGTTTGTAAATGTTATAGAATATGACCAACAATCTTTTATATATATATAAATATATATATATATATATATATATATATATATATATATATTTATGACCAATGATTTTATATGAATAACCACCCTAACAATGATGTCACATATATTGATTTATTACAGCAATTGGTCATGGAAGATTTGGATAAATTACCACGATTCCCTAATAGTTATAAGAAAATGTGTCCCAATGAAGAAAAAGCCCTCAAATCCTTAGCCAGTAATTCTTCTTTGGTCATTAGGCAGGCCGACAAGGGGGGGGGGGGGGGGCATAGTCCTTCAGGATTATGAGGCCTATGTAGGAGAAGAACAAAAGATCCTTTTAAATAGTGATTTTAGGAAATTCGACGCTGATCCTACACAAGCTTTTCTGAAGAAATTATGGCAGGTTTTGGATTTTTGTAGTAGTGGGGGCATTTTGAACAACAAAGAAAAGAGATATCTTACTCCAGTTCATCCTTCAATCCCCTACTACTACCACCTTCCAAAAATGCATAAGCATCCATCCAAACCTCCGGGTAGGCCTATTATTGCAGGTATTAATAGCCTGACAGATAAACTGTCTGAATATATAGACAGTTCTCTGCAAAAAAATGTCCAAAATGTACCCTCTTTTATTTGTGATACCACAGATCTATTATGCAAACTAAAAGAGGTCAAATATGAAAGAGATGTCATTTGGGTGACTGCAGATGGTAGTGCCCTCTATTCGAATATATCCCATGAACTAGGGCTATTCACTGTTAAACATTACTTGGAGGAGGATATGTACATGCCTGCTGCTCAAAAATAATATATATTGATGTTAATCGATTTTATTTTAAAACACAACCATTTATGGGATATTTTGAGAATAAGTATATATTTAATTCAAACTGGAGGGGCAACCTGGTGTTCAATGGCCGCTACATAGATGATTTGATATTTATTTTTAAAGGTTCAGAGGAAAAGACCAAACAGTTTTGCTCTTATCTTAATGACAATTCAATGGGGATTCAGTTCACTTCCAACATACAAATAGAGACTATAGAATTTTTAGATCTAATTTTAACCTGGGATAGGGATCTTAATATTTGCACATCAACATATTTCAAAACAGTTGACTGTAATAACTTCCTACACTATACAAGCAATCACCATAAACAATGGAAGAATAACATACCATACAGTCAATTCTGCAGAATAAAAAGAAATTGTAGTTCAGATGACACATTTCACGAACAGTCTGGCATCCTAATAGAAAGGTTTAAAGAGAAAGGATACCCTACAGAAATGATCACTAATGGTTATAAAAAAGCATGCAAGACTGATAGATCTTCTTTACTTCAGACGAAAAAGAAGTCAGGCAAAATAACAAATGGTCAGACCAATGACAACATGAACCAACCATGTTTTGTAACCCAATACAATTCCAACCATAAATCCATTAAGAAAGTATTGCAGAAACACTGGCCCATCTTACTTAAAGAACCGATACTAAAGAAGAATCTAAATGCCTCACCAAACATTGTTTTTAGAAGGGCACCCACTATTAAACAGACCCTTGCTCCTAGCAAAGTTGTAATTTCCAAAAAGGCTATTAGAAATACATCTCTAAATAACAGAATTAGTCGTAAAGGTACTTATAGATGTGGGAAAACAAGATGTTTTATGTGCAAATTCATAACACATGGGGCAAAAAATATTAGGTCTTATGCTACTGGGGAAACCTTTCAGATTGTAGAATGTCTAAATTGTAGCTCCTCCAATGTTATTTATGTGTTGTCCTGCAAATGTGGTTTGCAATATTTAGGACGCACTACACAAAATATACGGACTAGGTGGAGCGAACACTTTCGAAATATCAAAAAACAATCAGATAAACATAGTGTATCTAGACACTACTCTCATGAACATAATGGTGAGAATTGCCCATTCACCATTACACCAATAGAAAGCATCCCGGAGTCCAATAAATATAATAGATTTACAAAGTTGTGTCAACGGGAAACTTTTTAGATATATAAGTTTGGTTCTCCTTTTCCCACCAGGTTGAATGAAGTCATTGACTCTGCAGCTTTCTAACCTAATATGTTGTAAATAGTTTTGTGTACTTTTGTATTGGGTTAAGCCCTTTTTTTATCCAACATTTATCCTGCAGGTTTTTAGGGGCCACCATAGTATACACAGGACCCTGTATAAATATTTTATAGGTATAATCTTTGGTATAAAACATCACCACATTAGGGACTGTATAAAATATCACTAGGATCCATATTATATATGAAGTATAAATGTGTACAAGTTTTAGACTATTAGAATGTCTTCATTATTATTATATTTTTTCAGATCATTTAGGGGACCATCATAAGGTTAATATCTAGGTATATTTGTTAAGCACATTAGAACTACACACATATATTTTTGGTTATTATTATAAGTAATATTAGGTATTCACGCAAACAAATTGATTGCACATTTAGTATATCATATACAATTAATTGTATATTTGCACATTATGTATCCAGTATCAATAGATACATTTTTTAGATTATACTCAGTCATTATATGTTTTTTCGTATTAGCATTGCACATACAGGCCTAGATTTAGAGTTCGGCGGTAGCCGTCAAAACCAGCGTTAGAGGCTCCTAACGCGGGTTTTTTACGCACTCCGGTATTTAGAGTTTATTTACCGCGACTCAAAATACACCTAACGCTCACCTTTCTACCGCCACCTCAGACCCAGTAGTAAACATATACCGCACAAAAAAACATCCACGAATCACAAAACAAATATTACACAAAGTACACTTACACTCATACAAACACAACACTATCTTTATTTTTCGTATTTTTTATTTTTTCTTTAAAATACAAAGGATTAAAGTTGCGAGATCTCGGGTGTTTGAAAAAAATCCACACAAATCCATTTTCCCATTGACTTACATGGACATACGGGAAAAGACCCTCATATACCTACATCTAACGAATAACATTATCACAAACATACACTCATCGATGCATACAAACAATATACACCACATTACATACACAAAATATTTATTTATTACAAAAAGAACACGATTTAGTTACTTTTTCACACAAGCTCATGACGTCACTCACTTTACGAGGAAAACCAGTCTTAGAAAAAAAAATATAGAAATCTTTGGAGCCTCCATTGACTTCTATTGGGAAGACGTGCTCGTGCACGCGAAACCCTCATTTCCCTAACGCACGCAAATAGCGTAGACTGAAAAACTCCAAATACCAGCGCTAGAAAATACATGATTTCATGCGTTAGACCCAGCTATGATAAATAGATCAAGAAATGACTATTTCCCTATGGTGGACTTATGTTTTTTAATATTAAATATTCACCACACCATAAATATTTTTAACACTTTTAGATTACATCAACTACAAATCCCCATCACTAGTAACACATTATTATTTCAATAAAATTACATTTACAATTAAAATAAAATTCAATACACATTTCTGGATTCACAAACACTACACAATGGGAAACATCTCTCATTTACCTTTATTATTGCATTTCTGTTATTCAACTCATATGCTTGCAGCAACTGCATATCTACATAGGCTTAACACATGATCACTCATGGATGCACATACATTACTTTTAACATTCAATCATACATGTGCATTCAAATGATGGGGGAAAAACACATTACATTCTCTCGAGGAATCACAAAACACAACATATGGATTTTACTTTACTTTTAACATCATGATTCCATCACAATAAACCATTAGGAATTACGTACAACAAGAACATCATTACACCAGATTACAGATGTCACTTTATGGGAAGGAACAACAATGCCAGACCGCTATATAGAAGTCAGCATATGTGGGACACAATCACAATATATACGTACATGTACATAACACGCATCACCCATCACGCAACCACAAAGCACACATTTAGATTTTATTCAGCACACAATAACAATGTAGCACAATACAACAACACAATGAGGATTTCACAACTACATAGGCAGGTTAATAATATCATGACGTCATTAGAAGATTCAACCATACACATCACAGATTCACCACTGTACCGCCCCTTTAGGAACTTTAACACTCAATACTACAATACAACATATACGTAAAACACACTTTTGAACAGCATTATTATGGAGATTTCAATGGGACAATTAAGAAATATTGTCAGATCGCACATCAATTATATATATAATACTACAGATGACAGCCGGAAGTTATTCAGTATTCGTGCAATTTTTATGGGACGCATACAATATCGTCAGATCGAAAATCACTTATATATACAATACTACAGATGACAGCCGGAAGTTATTCAGTATTAGTGCGATTTGAAAGGGACGCGTACAATATTCACATCTCGGCAATCACTTATATATACAATACTACAGATGACAGCCGGAAGTTATTCAGTATTATTGCGATTTTACAGGGACGCATACAATATTGACAGCTCGGCAATCACTTATATATACAATACTACAGATGGCAGACGGGAAGTTATTCAGTATTATTGCGATTTTACAGGGACGCATACAATATTGACATCTCGGCAATCACTTATATATACAATACTACAGATGGCAGACGGGAAGTTATTCAGTATTAGTGCGATTTGAAAGGGACGCGTACAATATTGACAGCTCGGCAATCACTTATATATACAATACTACAGATGGCAGACGGGAAGTTCGGAATTATTATTGCGATTTGAAAGGGACGCGTACAATATTGACAGCTCGGCAATCACTTATATATACAATACTACAGATGGCAGACGGGAAGTTCGGAATTATTATTGCGATTGTAATGGGACGCATACAGTATTGACAGCTCGGCAATCACTTATATATACAATACTACAGATGGCAGCTGTTACTTTATCGTTTACAAACAATATTGCAGCAACATTGATCGATCACATTCGATGCACATTATACACAACTATGCACTTTCATTCATGTTAGCCTGGACGTGTGCTTGTTACTATAACATCGCGTTTAGGAAATATTGATTACGCATATGATCAAACATTACAAACATGCACTGTATGTGTGATATTTGACACTTTCACATTGAGAATCATTGTTTGAAACTAACATTTCAGCAAACAACAAATAAACGCCCACTGTCAAAGCATTCGCGCCGCTCACATACAAACAGGTGAATACAATCAGCAATCATTACAAACTCACTACCATTGGACTAATTGTACTATAAATCCCCCAAACAACATGGCCAATGCATCACTTGTGATCCACATCAGATCAAGTGCTTACCTTGTTACGCTGTTTTGAAAGATGGATGACGATGACATGGTAGACGCTGCTGGTGGTGCTATTGGCGAACTAGCTGTTGGTCGAATCAGGCAGCCTCGGCGGCTCAGACCGAGACGAAGGGGTCGTCTGGTTCGAGGTCCTCGTGTCTACAGGGTGAGACCCACCTTGGAAAACATGAGTGACTTTGAGGTTTTTGATAAGTATCGGCTCGATCGCGAACAGCTCATTGGCCTTTACGATCTTCTTAAACCTCATTTGGAGCCAGGTATACAAATAAGGACTGCTGTTCCCCCCATGAGTAAGATGCTAAGCTGTCTATACGTCCTGGCCTCCGGGAGTTTTCAATCAGGAGAACTGTACATGCATGGCCTGGCTCAAGGTACATTCTCTGGGGTGTTTGATAACTTTCTGAACGCCATGGTACGTATCAGTAAGCAATACATAGGATTCCCACAGAATGATGGTGATTGGAGGCGCCTGAAGCGGGAATTCTTTGATATTGCTCAATTGCCCAATGTCTTGGGAGCCATTGATTGTACCCACATTGCGCTGCGTGCTCCAATTGATGACTTGCCCTTCAGAAATCGCAAACATTTTCATAGCCTCAACGTGCAGTATGTTTGTGACGCACGGATGAGGATTATGCATGTGTATGCGAATTTTGGAGGTGCTTGTCATGATGCCCGCATCCTCTCTCTGTCGTCCCTGTGGAGACAGTTTGAGGAAAGACAAATGCCCCCTGGTTATCTCGTTGGTGAGTATTTGTGCACAACATGGTTAATTATTTTGACAATTGCCCCTGTATTTTTTAACTGTTAGCGTCATGTTCAGCTATAGGATTAAATTTAACCATTTGTTATTTACCGACGCTAATGTCTATTTTTATTGAAATGCAGATATGTAGCATGTCTTACCTTAAGTGTTCAGATAGAGAATGCAATGTAAACATGTAGTTAGCATTTTACACAAGGTTTGTTTTAGGAGAAATACGCATATGTAGCATGTCTTAGATGAAATGGCAAGATATTATCTCATGCAATTTAACCCTGTCATTGTCTTTTTCTGCTAATGTCTATTTTTATTGAAATGCAGATATGTAGCATGTCTTACCTTAAGTGTTCATATAGAGAATGCAATGTAAACATGTAGTTAGCATTTTACACAAGGTTTGGTTTAGGAGAAATACGCATATGTAGCATGTCTTAGATGAAATGGCAAGATATTATCTCATGCAATTTAACCCTGTCATTGTCTTTTTCTGCTAATGTCTATTTTTATTGAAATGCAGATATGTAGCATGTCTTAACTTAAGTGTTCATATAGAGAATGCAATGTAAACATGTAGTTAGCATTTTACACAAGGTTTGGTTTAGGAGAAATACGCATATGTAGCATGTCTTAGATGAAATGGCAAGATATTATCTCATGCAATTTAACCCTGTCATTGTCTTTTTCTGCTAATGTCTAGTTTTATTGAAATGCAGATATGTAGCATGTCTTACCTTAAGTGTTCAGATAGAGAATGCAATGTAAACATGTAGTTAGCATTTTACACAAGGTTTGGTTTAGGAGAAATACGCATATGTAGCATGTCTTAGATGAAATGGCTAGATACAGATTTATATATAATTTTTTTTTTTTTTTTTATGTTTCTGACAACTTTTAATATGGATTATGGTTTTTAAAAAATATATTTATACAACAATATACTAGTTTAAGTATTCTGTTTGAATTATGTTCTGTTCTAAATTTATAGGTGATTCTGGGTACATGAGCCGGCCTTGGCTCATTACCCCCTTGCGTAGCCCAACTGATGTGTCTGAGGAGCGCTACAATAGGGCTCATAAGAGAACCAGGGCGGTGGTTGAAAGGATGTTCGGGCTCCTGAAGATGAGATTCAGGTGCCTGGACCGTTCTGGAGGAGCGGGCTGGGATGCTGCAGGCCGTCCCGGTGGACAGAGACCTCCTCAGAGATGAGGAGGATGATCCTGTTCTAGAGGGGGAATTCCAGGACGAGGGACTTGATGTCAGAGCAGACGTCATCAACCGCCACTTTAGACGGTAAATAATAGAAGTTACACTGGAGTATTTTCAATAGATGTGAACTCTAGGGAAATGACAAGTAGAGAATTGTGCAAACATGTTAGTATTGATCAAATGTTATAATAATATTTATTTCTCATAATATAGGTGATGCTCTGGGCATTGGGTCCTATAGCGAGTCTTTGCCACCTGGTTTTTATAGAGGACATCAGATGGTAAGTAGAAATGTATGGACTGTTGCTGGCATGATTTGTACACAAATACATAATATGGCATACATTTTTAAAAATATAACTTTGTTTACACATTACTTATGTACATAATCAGAAAGGGATACTCTAGAATGACTATGGTTCAATGTCACACAGAGGTTTGTTCTGCTCAATATGACTCATCTTCACACTTGATAGAAAATAACACATGTTCATACACAGGCTTAGTAAGCTAGTGATAGATATTTATTATGAAATGGGGGGTGGGAGAGGGGTACAGAACTGATTCACACACTTGTATGAAATCTTTATATATAATTTCTTACATTAGGGAGATGACTTAATATAAAGACTGAAAGGGAACAATTTGAAGCCTGACAGTGAAGATTTCCAAGACTGACAGTGGGGAAAAAGCCAAGATTGAAATTGAAGTATACCAATGGGATCATGTCTGGCATATTTAAATTCTGCTGACCTTGAAAACCATACAAAGAGATGTTCACATGGTAAGTGCAAACTATTTGATAGAATAAGGCTGTGGAGACATCCTATTGGAGACACTTAGATGATTTTCTATTTTGTAGATGGTATTTCCCAGTCCTCTATTTAATGAACTGATGAATAAGACACCTATTGAAGATCAACTGTTTACCCCTGAATTGACATTCAAAGACCATGCATTGTCCAGGTTGGTGTACCAATGCATGCTAGTGAAGACTGTAGAATATTAGTAGCTTACATACATTAGTCATATTTAGTTCTTAATTAGATATTTAGGGATCGCAATCAGACACTTAGATGATTTTCCTTTTTAGATGGTATTTCCCAGTCCTCTATTTAATGAACTGATGAATAAGACACCTATTGAAGATCAACTGTTTACCCCTGAATTGACATTCAAAGACCATGCATTGTCCAGGTTGGTGTACCAATGCATGCTAGTGAAGACTGTAGAATATTAGTAGCTTACATACATTAGTCATATTTAGTTCTTAATTAGATATTTAGGGATCACAATCAGACACTTAGATGATTTTACTTTTTTAGATGGTATTTCCCAGTCCTCTATTTAATGAACTGATGAATAAGACACCTATTGAAGATCAACTGTTTACCCCTGAATTGACTTTCAAAGACCATGCATTGTCCAGGTTGGTGTACCAATGCATGCTAGTGAAGACTGTAGAATATTAGTAGCTTACATACATTAGTCATATTTAGTTCTTAATTAGATATTTAGGGATCGCAATCAGACACTTAGATGATTTTCCTTTTTAGATGGTATTTCCCAGTCCTCTATTTAATGAACTGATGAATAAGACACCTATTGAAGATCAACTGTTTACCCCTGAATTGACATTCAAAGACCATGCATTGTCCAGGTTGGTGTACCAATGCATGCTAGTGAAGACTGTAGAATATTAGTAGCTTACATACATTAGTCATATTTAGTTCTTAATTAGATATTTAGGGATCACAATCAGAAAAAGGAATACATATTATAGTTGATATAGAGGTATTTGAATGGACATGAAATATTACATTTATGTTCAGCATACATATATTGTTTACATGTGATATACATTATTATGTATAAATTTAATTTTTGAAATTTAAATATTATTTTTAATCAACAATATAATGGTGTATGTATTTCATTAATTTAAAATGAATGTAATGATTATCTTTAAAAAATGTTGATCAAAGTTAGAGCATAGACACCATATGATTTTAAATGTATTTTATGAATATTTTACAACGTGTGTATTAACTTTGTTCCATTTTTATTATTTGTCATTTCAGATTGGCATCTGATGACTTCATGGAATATTTAATTATTTTCTATTAAATAAATTTAATTTTTTTAGCAGATTCTAATATATATCAATATAATCTGTAAATAAATAAAACTTGGACTCCCATGACTGGTAGTTGGCTATTTGACAAGCACATGCATAAGAGAAAATAATGCATTAATAGTAGAAAATAAAATTCTTCAGAGAATATTAAAATATATATTTTAACATTAATTGGGGAGTCATATTCTTCAATGCTTTTATATTGAAAAAGTATATATTAAAAATATTTAGGATATGTATTAATATTATGATTGTTTTAACATTTAATAAGGTGAAGTGGTTCAATTACATGAAAGTGACAGTGTTGTTGAATGTAAAAAGAATTGTATAAGATCATGTATCTTCCTTAGGTATCTCAAAACATTATTAGAAAATATTTTACAATTATTACATTTATAAATGGTAGGTCATTTAACTTTATGATTTTTAATAATTAGTTATTGGATGCCAGGTTAATCTATGTAATTTTCTAGTGGAGTCATTTAACTATACTTAGTAATATTATGTATTTATTACAATCTTACCTCTTGGGTTAGACATCAAATATCTATATAGAATGTAATTTCCCCTTTAGTTTATTTTGTCAATGTTAAATCAAAATACAATATGTTTGGGTCCTTAAAGGGGTCATTCAAAATGTATATTTTGTATACATTGTTACAAATATCATACAAGAATTTAAACATATTTAGAATGTACTATAGAATTACATTCAGTCTTTAAATATACTTGTTAAAATAAAAATAAATGCACATATCTTAGTCAATGATATAAGGCATCTATATGCAAACAACAATCAGCATCAAAATAGCCTATGTAGAGATGTATTTAATCCACGAATATATATATAATTACAATATAATGATTGAATAACAAAACATATTAAGTTGGTCAAATATAAGATTATGATACAAAATGCATACATAACATATAGCTTAATGTCCCTCTACGCTGAAGGCTAAAAAAGACCTCATTTAATAAATATATTTCAGTCAGTGTGTAAAAGAATCTAGAAGTTAATCTAAATTTGCTTTACTCATATGTTAGACTCATTTAGCAAAAGGAAGGTGCCTAGGTTTATGATATATTAAGCATTATTGTGAAATGTTTATTTAAAGGGACATGAACTCAAAATATACTTAAAGGTAGCCATTTAAAAAAACAATGATTTATACATTCTGAATGAGTATTCTATTTTAATCAACTTTAAAACTTGTCTCATATTATGAATGCTCATTGTGATGTTGCTATCATTACTTTAGAAATAAGGCAGTAAATAGCTAATTTATTTGCTTCAGTACTCTGGACAGAACTTTATTGTTTGGAATAATTGATGCAACAATCGTCAAGGACAACCCAGGTTTTTATTAAACAATTGTCCGTAATATAAAATATCATTATTGATTTTCAAAGAAACATAACAAGATAACTTAACATTTGATAATCGTATTAAATAATAAAGTTGATTAACATTTCATGCTCAATCACCAATGGTAAATTTGTTTGGACAGTGTCCCTTTAAGAGCTTGAAATAGTGTATTTACTTCTCTTCCTATCTTGACATACTTTGCTTGAAAAGCATATCGAGATAGGCTCAGTAGATGAAGATTGGTGGATGCACAGAGATGCCTTATGTGATTGGCTCAACCATGTGCATTTAAATTTCTTATGTTGAGGATATATAAATACTAAGAGAAAATGATTTACATTTTAAAGTCTAAACAATCTTCTATCTCTACAGATCATTTGATACAATTGTTTGTTTGTAATGTCTCTTTAAAACTAAAGACGCCATTGCACAATAACATATATGAGCACTTCAGAGAAATACAAGCTCGAGGTTTATTTGCGAATAACAAAGCTGTAGTTTAACATTTATAAACAGATTATCAAAGTTACTGACATTCTTCCCGGAATTTTAACATTAATAAATATTGCGTGGGAAACGCATCTTCAAACACCAGATTAGCATATTTAAACATTAGTGTAATGTCACGCAATAGCACACAATCAATGTGCATTATAAATACATTTAATAGAGCAATGTCAATACTTCACAATAAATTTATTTAAAGAACAATAAAGACATACAATATTAAATGTGTATTTGTATTAAAGAAACAGACCGTTATTAAACAGAGAAATGTCTACAACATTAATAATGTGACAGGATTAGATTTTAAAGAGTATTTAATCATTAATATTTCACGGATCACGGATATTAAATATGCGTCACACATATCCGCATGACAGGCCCATGAGTTACAAATAAGTCTACATGAAAAATGAAGTTACAGCACCACCATGAGGTATGTGTAAGGAAGTTACTAAGATATGAAACATTAAGGAACGGCCAATCAGAGTTCATCACACAAACACAACTTGAGTCAGGATGGTCTCACAGACATTATAACAATATTTCAAACTTTTATCCAATCAGATGTACAGATAAATTGTCCCATGGTGCATCTCATGTTTACTTCACCATATAAAAGTCCATTACACGTTGCCATCTTTGTCAGTTCTCTAATGCCTGCAGGCGTACTAGATATATTTATATATATATATATATATTTGAGAAGACAACCCAGCAGGCATGTCAGTTCCCAGGTTCACCAAGGAGGAGAGCGCTGCACTGGTCCACGCCGTCAAGGACTTTTATCCCCAGCTGTTTGGGAACAAGAGGAGCTCGACAGATGCGCCTGTTAAGAAGGCCCTCTGGGAGTCTATCACCAATGCGGTTAGATTGGTGTGTGACGTCCAGAGGACCCAGGATCAGATCATGAGGAGATTCGGAGATATGAGGTTGCGTTTATCGAAAAAAGTCAACCTCATAAGGGACTGGGTACAAGCCCGTAAAAGAGGGGGCCAAAGAAAGGCCCCGCGGAAACTGTACCTACTCCCTTATGAGGTGACTTTATGCGAGCTCCTCAATCTCCGGGTCCCCAAAAGATTTAGATCCTCGCCATCCTCGGCCTCCTCTTCTTCCCTCCCAGCTGCGGGATCTGAAAGTCCTGACGCGGGGGACAGGGCAGATGCTTCTCCGTCCGGTGGCCTGGGAGGACCCGATAGAGAATCTGAACCAGGTAATTATCCAACTTCATATAATATTTATAATGTTAAAAATCCAAAATGTGTATTTAGTCAGATACTAAACCTATACAGATCTCACAACATACACTACATATGATGTTTAGATATCTGATTTTACATTAGTGATACATGAAATTGGAATGATGTTTCTTGCGCTCTACAGAATATGCGTCACAGAGCGGAAATGTAATTTCGCATCCACGTTAACATGGGTTTGCGGAAAGTGGCATTGCTTTATACATGTTGTTAAAATGACGGATGCGTAATTCCGCTTGGAATCATTGCGCAATGATCGCGAAAATGGCATTTCTCATCCACGTTAACATGGGTTTGCGGAAAGTGGCATTGCTTTATACATGTTGTTAAAAATTAAATGGAAAATCTTAGATTAGTGAAGAATACAGTATTCTTATTTTAAATATTATATCTAATAAAAAACGAATAATACTAATAAATTATAACATATGGCCATCAATTGATGATTATGTAATAACAAGCATATATTCTTAAAGATACAGTAAACAACACAACTGATTGAAAATAAGAGTCCAGGATATATTTATCATTCATTTAATTGCGGAAACTATTAACTCATGGGACTACCAAAGGATTAATATTTTTCTATTGATTTGTTATTAATGTAAATATTTTAAACATGGCATGATTAGTATTAATGATCTGCAATCCTCATTTAATATATTACAGATATGGATGTGGCTGCTGGATCCTCAAGCCAGGGCTTGTCACAGTATGGTATGTCTCATTTTAATTGACATTTGTCTTAGAAACATGGAATGAACATTACATACTAAATACACATTGTTCAATATTTATATGTAATGTCTATTTAATAGATGAAAATGATATAATTATTCGGATATACTTAAATAACATATTTGATTTTAATTGCATGCTCAATACCATTCATTACATCAACATATGGAGTAGATAATTCATTAACAAACAACAACATTGTGGAATCTATTTAATTTTAGATTAAAGGGATACTGAACTACAATTATTAATATTGTCTTTCACATACAGTATGCAATATTAATAAACATAAAATATAATACTATCATCATATGTGACATATTCTATTGCTAAATGTATTTTAAAATAAAGAAAGTACGTTTATGTGCATCTAAATATTTGTTGACCAACCTGGGTTTATATTGATGATTGGTGGATACCTTCAACAAAAAATATTTATTGAATCCAATATTCCTTATCTGCCTTTAAGATTAATATCGAACAACATTCGAATTATAATAGGAGTCAATGTTAAATTATTTTTTACAGTTTGAACATAGAAATCAATTATTTAAATTAATCATGTCAGTGTCCCTTTAAGACAAAATAGATTCATTCATCATTACATTATTTTTATTACAAACTATTGATATATAAATCTAATTATCTGTTGGAGTTACTTTATATATATCTGCATACTCTAACAGCACCATGATTACATATTTGTAATAATAAAGTTTGTTATGTATTGTGATAAATATGTGTTGTGTCCTAAACAAGATTACTGTACATTGAAAAAATGGGTCGATGTGACACATGTTTGTTTAGATTTGTCAACAGATGCTCCTCAATATGTGGTTTGTGTGTATTCTTGTAACTTCTTAAGGACATATGACGGAATTATTCCGTCATAAAACAATTGAGCTAAGTGAAAGCTGTGTCCTTAAAGGGTTAAGAACATTGATCATTGGGTATATTTAGATATGCAATAGCAGCATCTGAGATGAATTTGATGTCTAATGTAGTCTGACATTAAACATATGTTCAATACAGATATGTTTACAGAATCCCCTTGATTCAATCAAGCATTTTCTGGTGTAATGACTGCTCTATTCTTCACATTTTAAAGTTGATTAATGTTAAAATTCTAGACAGATGTGATTTAGTGATATCCAAAATGTGTTTAATAATATATATCTATATCATTCATAGAGAGAGTTGGTGTGGGGAGCCCACAGGAATCCAGCAGTGACATAGAGCCGCCTTTGCGGTCTCCTGGTAAGTCCATTGACTCATTTATATGTAATTGAAGGTGTATTGCTAATCAATATTATGATCATGATTCCGATGAAGCATAACATTATAAAAAATCATAGAATTTATCTTCTGATTATATATTTATTTTTTATATTGAGCGATTAATAATTTCTACTTTATTATTCTACACATTTGTTATTCATAAGATGTCTAACATATGTTTTTTTCATTTTTTATTTTTTTTTAACAACAGTCATCAAGTGATACACACATGAGAAATCTTAAATGTTCTATGTACTATGCTTTTATGAATTTAACATTAAGACAAACAATACATAAATATTCTGATTTATTGACAATAACAAATCTATTGTCATTTGTATGCTCCATCAAAATGATGTAAATCATAACTTTGTGTGTGTATATCTTTAATGCAACATTGATGTGCGTATTTGAGCAACAGTAACATATGTTATAATATCTGATCTTAAGGTGTACACAACATGTTATGTTTTACAGAGATTGATGTCACATGTGGGATGGAGGAGGAAGAGGCTGCCTTGGAGTCTGATGGTATGTGAAATCTATCTATCATGTTTCCAACATGTTTCTTATTTTGAAATAATTTTATTGAAGACATTCAAAGTCTACAGCTTTTTCCCTTTAAAAAGGAATATTATTTGTCTGTTCAAATACACTACTGCCCCCTTTCTATATCAGGCAGCATGAAAATCTGCTTGTATATATTTTTTTAAGAATATATAATTCATGCCATCATTATGTCACATGCATATTCCATGCCAAAACACAATAATAAGTTTCACATTGTACAGACAGTCATTGAGATTCATCTGAGTGCCTATATAGATACCATATCCTCATTTCAGAATAGTTTACAGATTCAAACACACTTCGAGGTATATTGAAAACATAATCAATTTTAAATGCGTTGATTTGATGTCAGGATGTATGAGATGTTAATATATTTCTTTTACATTTTCAGATGGATCCACCACTTCTGGTCATCTGGATTCCGCCCCTGCCCAGTCACAGACCCCTCCCCGTGCACACACCCCTGACCATGGCCACACCTCTGCACACACCCAGAGCCCTTCCCATCACCAAACCCATGACCATGCCCCGACCACTGCCAGCCCTTCCCATATTTCATATCCTGTCCCTCCCAAAAAACGCCCATACACCCCCCTTCGCCGCTCTCCCCGTATTCTGGCCCGTACAGCTGCCCAGACCCAAACTCCCCACTCCCCAGCTGTACGGCCTACCCTGGAGCAGCAGCTCACCACTCCCCAAGCCATTCCCATCCCTCCCCGAGCCAATCCCATCCCTCCCCCCTGTTTAAACCTTCATTGTCCTGGGTGTCAGATTGTCCTTCCCAGGCACAGCTGTAAGTATCATTCTAAATACACTTTATAAGATACTTAAAGGTACAGTGAAGTTAAATTGGTTAAATTGTGATTCAAATCCAGCATGCAATGTTAAGCCAATGTATAATAGAATACTCTTATGAATTATTCGTCATTCTCTTGATATATTTATTGAAAACAACTTATTCCTATAATTAGTTTAAACAATAAAATAAATGTGGCCATCATTTCTTTATTGTTGGATGAATGTATCCATCAACCAGCATGCACAAACAAGGTTCATCAACAAATATTGGCTTCCATAAAAACCAACATTCTTGCATTCAAAATATAGCTTGACAATTAAAACATATAATGAATATGTGTAATTTCTAAAGATTTGTCATGTCATGCTCTATCTGAATCAGTCCATTAAATATTTAGGTTCAGTGTCCCTTTAATTGGATATCACTACATATACCAAACACCACTACTTGTATCCAAAATTTTATGTCCAAATGTGGATACATTATCTCTTGTCTAACCCAGTGGGAATGTAATTTCTTCTGGTTGCTATGTTTACACAGCTTGTCCTCAATGCCAAAATGTTTAAGGATAGGTGTGCCTACCACAGTCTAAATAGAATTTTTAAATTGCTGATGTAAGTACAATGTAAATCCTTTAACAAGATTTGATACACTCAAGCTGTATAAGTGGATCATCTAAAACCAATTAAAGGGTTCAACATGTTTGAGTAACATGAGCCTTTAATGATTTCTGTCTGTCTGAATAACCTAATTCATGTGTAAAGAATATATGAAAAATAATTGATGTAAATAATTATTTGTCTTTATGATGACAATGTATGTATTAAAATCTTTTATTCTGTTGTGTAATTATCCTTAATATTAATTTTTATTTTATTTTAGGCTGTGACTCAGCATGGCTCATGCTAGAAGGGATAGCAAGAGTAGAGCAGGCCGTGTTGAGGAACGCAGCTGTCCTGAGAGGGATGAACGACACCATGCAGGCCCAGCTCCGGGTTCAGGACTTGACTCTGCATGAAATTATGCAATTACGTTCAAGGCCTGAATCTGGAGCTGGACATGCACAGGACAATGAAGAGGATGACCAGTAAGTGGAGGATCTGGATATGCTCCATGGTGGCAGATAATAATTTTCCGTCCACATGTTGAATTTGTATTTATATTGTTGCCATTTGGCCTTTTTATCAGTTTTTTGTTGTGCCTGTTGCACTCTTTTACCTTGTCATGTGTCTCCAATGAGGCTATGCTGGCCCTTGGCAACTCTCTTCATGGACTGTGATGCACTGTGTTACCTTGTCATGTGTCTCCAATGAGGCTATGCTGGCCCTTGGCAACTCTCTTCATGGACTGTGATGCACTGTGTTACCTTGTCATGTGTCTCCAATGAGGCTATGCTGGCCCTTGGCAACTCTCTTCATGGACTGTGATGCACTGTGTTACCTTGCCATGTGTCTCCAATGAGGCTATGCTGGCCCTTGGCAACTCTCTTCATGGACTGTGATGCACTGTGTTACCTTGCCATGTGTCTCCAATGAGGCTATGCTGGCCCTTGGCAACTCTCTTCATGGACTGTGATGCACTGTGTTACCTTGCCATGTGTCTCCAATGAGGCTATGCTGGCCCTTGGCAACTCTCTTCATGGACTGTGATGCACTGTGTTACCTTGCCATGTGTCTCCAATGAGGCTATGCTGGCCCTTGGCAACTCTCTTCATGGACTGTGATGCACTGTGTTACCTTGTCATGTGTCTCCAATGGGGCTATGCTGGCCCTTGGCAACTCTCTTCATGGACTGTGATGCACTGTGTTACCTTGCCATGTGTCTCCAATGGGGCTATGCTGGCCCTTGGCAACTCTCTTCATGGACTGTGATGCACTGTGTTACCTTGTCATGTGTCTCCAATGAGGCTATGCTGGCCCTTGGCAACTCTCTTCATGGACTGTGATGCACTGTGTTACCTTGTCATGTGTCTCCAATGGGGCTATGCTGGCCCTTGGCAACTCTCTTCATGGACTGTGATGCACTGTGTTACCTTGCCATGTGTCTCCAATGGGGCTATGCTGGCCCTTGGCAACTCTCTTCATGGACTGTGATGCACTGTGTTACCTTGCCATGTGTCTCCAATGGGGCTATGCTGGCCCTTGGCAACTCTCTTCATGGACTGTGATGCACTGTGTTACCTTGTCATGTGTCTCCAATGAGGCTATGCTGGCCCTTGGCAACTCTCTTCATGGACTGTGATGCACTGTGTTACCTTGTCATATGGCTCATATATTCCTTATTTTTACAAGATTATTTATAAACGTTGTGTATGTTTTCTTACATACTAATAAAATACATTTTATTTCACAAATCTTTGTCCTCATTCTTCCTGTTATTTTTTTCAAGCTCTAGTTTATGTTGTTTATCCTTAAAGGGACCTAACAAATCTATTTGTTATAATGAAATCATATATGTAAGACAATAGTAAATGACTTTAAGATTAACATCTCCAATGTAATCTTATTATTTGTGTTTATATTATTTTCTCTTAGCTCTATCATTGCCTGATTATGATTAGCAGAGTAATTTCTTTATATATGTATATATATTTTTGTATTTGTGTATATATGTATATTAAAATGTTCATATCCATGTGTGTATTTATAAACTCTGCATGAATTGATGCACCTTTACCAAATGATCTGAGTATTGATACAATGATATAATCCCTGTAAAGTGTTCATTTTATTTAAATAGTATTGACTATGTGTATGCTCTTTTTAAAAACAAAATAATGTCCCTTTAAGTGATGTTGATCACTATTGTAAATGAATGTATTTCCATTTGTAAAGCGTTTTTGTCCTTTTTACAAGAACAAGGACATATAATTTTATTAATAAACAATCTTATTGTAATGTTGACAGCACCTGTATTTCATTTTCAAATCTATATTATTGTCAAAGTGTAACCAAATCAATCTCTGTGTGTAATACAAATAATGTAGATGATGAATATTAGTTAACTAATATGTTAACAAAATACATCTCCTCCCATATATGGCTATAGGTAGGCTGACCATAATTAAACTTGAATAAATGACACGTTTAATCAATACATGTATAACTATTGTTATTCAACAACAATCCAAACATATCTTAAAACATCAATGGCATATGTATTTCTCATGTGTATCTTTTAAATGTTAAAGATATACACCATAGCTATAGTTCAAGGGACAGTCAAGTCCGAAAAGATGATTCATGATTTGGTGACATTCCTAGATAGCAATCTACACACATACTAGTTCCTAAAATATAAATACGTTTCTTAATGATATGCCAAGATGTCACAGAGTCCTTGTATTGTCTGCGGTTTTTCAGCGATCTCGGATGCGCCATGTTGCTTAAGACGTCACCTGCCAGGCTGTCCAATGATTCCTTGTATTGACTGACGTTCTTACGTGATCAGGAATATGCCTTTTATTGGATTGCGTTTTGACGCGATCAAGGATGCGCCTTTTTTTTTTGGGCGTTCTTACGTGATCAATAATGTGCCTTTCATTGGATGGCGTTCTTACGTGATCAAGGAAGCGCCATGTTAAGACGGCACATGTAAAGTTAAAAAAACGTGTGATTGGATTGCGTAGTCCCGCAATATTTGTGCACGTTAAAAACGTTTGTGACTGCATGCAATTTTAAAAAGCTTGCGAATATGTATTATTTGCATCATGTTACATTGTTGACCCGTAGCTGATAAAGACCAACACATTCTCTTTTGCTGGATGTCTGGTTGAATCAACGAACGAAAGCAAAATGTTTTCATGCATAGGATATTTCTAGGCAAGTGCAAATCTCTACAGTCCATGTTTAATATGTTTGTCAACAATGTTCCTTTTTCTTAAAAATTAATGTTGTGTTTAATGTTGAACATATCTAATTAATAAATATGCGCTATTGTGTTTGAATAAAGTAATCAATATGCATTTATCATATGCTAAATATATGATGCCGACTTCTTCTAAATGTAATTTCGTTGTATATTTTATGAAAGGTTCATTAGACACTCACATTATAAATAAAAATATTTGATTTTGTCTCTAGTTAGATAGTCCATTGTTTAACCAATAGGTTTATTTTGTCTTGTGTTGTAAGAAAATGTAAGTAATTTTCTTACTCCTCGCAAAGCCAATGAGTTTCATGTGAGTACCATCTCCAGCTTTGTCCAGTTTGTGTAAAGGTTCTTTTCATATGTTAATGATGGGGTATTGTGTTTTACGGTTGTAATGGTGGTTCATCTATATTTAAAATATAGCTAACCCTATTTTATTTGCAAGTGTTTGAAGCTTTTTAATATTGCTATCAGTATATGTTAATCTTGTTGTTTGTAGTAGTGTCTATTACATACAGTTATGTAAAAAATATAGGATACTGTCCCTTGAATGCAAATGTTGTTTTTTTGTATCATGTATGAGATCCACATAGTTTAATCTTCAAATATATTTTTGTTAGCATATTTCACCCCCCCACTCCTAAAAGGACTTTAAACCATATTCATTGTTAAAATAAAAATAGTTACAATAAAATATTAACACAATAATGTCTCTTAAAGAAAATAGACTTTATTTAACACGTCAATATAAATGTGATTTTCAAATTTTTTTTTTGACAAAGTACATGTAGATATAGCAACAAGCTTAAAATGTGTTAGCATATGTAATGTTGTTAAAGGGACAGTTTCGAAAATAATTTTTTTAACATTATTCGAAAAGTCAATTCTGTAATAACAAGGATATCAAATGTTGCTCAACAATTGAACATTTGTCTGGGTTTATTTAAATTTGCTATCTAAACCTATGAGGTTGGTGTGCTCATTTCTTAAATCTTGAAGAGTGCTTGTAATCATTATACAATTTGAGCACTAGAGGGCATTTGGATAGCATTTGTATATGTAAAACCTTGTGCTCATACAGCATATTATTGACCATGTATTGATCATTGATATCTAAAATGTTGTTATGTCAGAACAACAAATAAGTGGTCATTTTTCATAGTCATAGATACAAGGGTAAGCACATAAGTCACACATGTATTTCTCCATGTTTTGTTGTTTCAAACTTTATAATGCGTAATACAGTGTTTTCTTTGTAATCAATAATTTTCTGACTGTCCCTTTAAGCTGTGTTATTGGCATTCAAACAGTAATATGCCATCATGGATAATTGTTATGGTAATTTAGTTAGCGATTCGGGAAACAGTTTGGACATCACATCACAGAAACCAATCAATATCATGAACAAGGATAGGTATGTGATGATGTGGTTTTCACACACTTATAACCCACACTCTGCAAAGAATCTTCCTCCATGGACCCGGTCCCATAGAAGTCGATTATATACAGAGTGTGGTCCACAAGTGTATGAAAACAACATCATCACATACCTATCCATTACCCAAAAAAAAAAATTTAAGATGGAAAAAAATACTTACTTCCTCTTCCTTCCCCTCTTCCCACGGGGCTGAGGCTCTGGGAGAGGCAACTGCCGACTCCGAAGAGTCCTCCTTGGAGCTGTTGTGGGAGGAGTGGAAGGAAGAGTACTGGGACGACCAAGGTGAGGAGTAGATGGCTGAGGAGGAGGAGAAGATGGATGAGGAGGAGAAGATGGCTGAGGAGGAGGAGGAGTAGATGGCTGAGGAGGAGGAGGAGTAGATGGCTGAGGAGGAGGATGAGATGGGCCGGCAGGAGGAGATGGCCCAGCAGCAAGAGGCCCAGCAACAAGAGGCCCAGCAACAGGAGGTAGACCAGCATGCGCCTCCCGGAAAAATGTGAACATTTCCTGATGAAGATTGAACATTCTTGTTTGTCCTTCTTGTATTGTATTCAGTATACTGATTATTTCATTTTGGCCTTGAATTATTTGATTCTGCCCATCAAGTATTCTGCGTCGTCCTTCTATGTTTTCTATCCGGGAGGTACGCATCTGGTCTATGTACTCCAGTAGAACCCGCACCTCCGCTATTTCTTCTTGTTGTGCCTGTTGAACCCGTGCACGGCGGGGTGCCCGTGCACGGCGGAGTGCGGGTCTTTGAGGGACCTCGGGTTCCGCGGGTTCAGCGGGATCCTCCTGTGCTTCCGGGGCCTCTTGATCATCTCCCGTGCGCTGTTCGTCACGGGGGGCCTCTTCCCTCCGAAGTGGGAATTCCTCACCACCACTCTCATCCCGGGGAGATGCAGGAGGCTGTGCTGCCTCGTCCCCAGACTCTGTATATTAAAAAAAAAAGAAAAAAAGAAATGTATATATTAGCATATTTGCAAATAAAGGTTTAAATGACTTAGCTTACGATACAATTACAAATGCAGAATCATTAATCCACTTTGAAATCTAACAAACAATCAATTCTATTTCCGCTTTTTCTAAACAGTGTTTGTGATATCTGGTCAATGTGAATGTTTTTGCGTTTGTTTTCAGTCTGTTTAAATGCACACCTAACCTATAGCCTAGATACTGATGTAACCGCTAAGTAATAGAATGCGTGTAAACAGCGTAATAGCATTAATCTGATCCTTAACACATGAAACCCAATGTTTTATCTTTCATGATTTATAAGCATACATTTAGTATCAACTTTCGAATGTACTTTTGTTATCTAATTAGCTTCATTCTCTGGATATTCTTTGCTGAAAAGCATATCTAAATATGTTTATAAGATTCTGATTGTTAGCTGAATATAGCTGCCTCCTGTGATTGTTTCACCGTGTGCATGGCTATTTCTTCATTAAAATATATCTCAAGAATGAATCAAATTATGTAATATAAGTACATTTGAATGTTTTGTCAAATTGTATTCGCTACCTCAATCATGAAAGTAAATGTTTGCGTATAGTGTCCATTGAAATACATTCGTATGTGAAATTATTGTTCAATGAGCTTACCGTCAGATGAGAGTGGCAGGTTCCCGGTATCGATTCCTCCGATACCGACTACTTCCACCTCGGAGATGCTGGGCCGCAACATTTCCTCCCATCTGCAGTACTCCATTTCAAGGGCAGGGCCGCCACCGGTCCCTGCGGCATGTCGGGCCTCCAGGCTTAACTTTTTTTTAAGTTCAAGTTTACAGTCCCGGTACCGATGTTTGATGGAATCCATATCCCGGTTCCGGCCACCCACTGCATTGACTGCATTCCGAATCTCGTTCCAGAGCCTCCTCCTGTCAGTCGGGGTAGTCTTCTGGTGCTGCAGCATCCTATACCTGGCCATATAGGCCTCTACGAGGGCCTCCTTCTCCTCCATCGTAAACCTCGCCTCCCTAGTCGCCTTGGCCTTCCCCTGTGACGATGCCCTCTGTTTCCCGGACTGTGAAGCCCTACTCTGACCGCCACTGGGCCCAGCCACTTGGTCATCTTGAACCAAGTGGCTGGGTCCACCCACCGCTTCCACCCCCGCTTCCTGCCCCCCTTCCTGCCCCCCTTCCTGCCCTGTTCCTCTCCCCCTCCCTCTACTCCCCCCTCTACCTGTCCCCTGCCTGGCCTCCATCTCCTCCCTAAACTAAACCCCAAATAATAAAAAAAAAGTGAGTGTGATGAAATGAAAGGGGGTCAAAATAAAGAACTAAAAAGACAAAAAAGGTGCTTAAAGTGTGAGGGATGTAAAAAAAAAAAAGAGGGTAAGGAGTATTTAAATAAACGAAAAGAAGAAGACTAAAAGGAGGATATGTAAACTAAATGTAACTAGGGGATGGGTATGGGATGGGTATGGGGTATGGGATAAGAGTAAATGGGATGAAAGGGAATGGGACTACAAGGAATGGGGTATGGAGTGTAGTATGAGGGGGTAGGGGGTATGGAGTGTATGTAGTGTTATTGATAAGTGTATGTATGTATTGAATGTGTTTGCGTGTAAATGTGTTAAGTGTACAGATAAATCACTCGCTCGCTAACTCACACTACTTCTAATTCTCACTAACAAACACTCCCACTAACGCTCACTAACTACCACTAACTGACGCTCACACTAACAACTATCACTAATAACTCCCACTAACTCACTCACGCTCCCACTAACAGACTCTCTCCCACTCCCGCTAACTCCCACTAACTCACTCACTCTCTCACGCTAACACTACCAACTGACTATCTCACGCTAACACTACCAACTGACTATCTCACGCTAACACTACCAACTGACTCTCTCACGCTAACACTACCAACTGACTCTCTCACACTAACACTAACTCACTCTCAAAAATTCGCAAAATCTCTATTCTTAAATCTCCAAAGACCCACCAGCAACACAGTCAAAGAAGCCCTGCTTGTGTGGTGCTTATATACCCTGTGTAAATGTTTAATGATGTCCCAATTTCCATTGTAATTAGTGTTCAGGTGTGCTTTATTAGCAATTAATATTATTGCAATGTGTATTAGGTGTGTTAATTTGCGCATGCTCATTTTGAGTTGGTATTTGTGGAATGTGTAGAATGCGATGATGTCATAGTGGTCGTTTTCTCTAACATTGTCCAATAGTATTCTTTTTAAATGTGAATTTGCGATGGTGTGTTCTTCGTGAAGTGTTGTATATGTATGTTTTTCATAATATATAATGATATTGAATGCGATTTTTTTTTTAGTGTATGTATATATTTTTTAATCCTTGTTGTTATTGTGCGATTTTCCGCATCTTAAAGTATATGCGTATTCCCCGTATAAATAGTATTAAAACTTCCCCCGCTTGTGAATGTGTAATGCTTGTGTGCTTTGTTGATTGATTGATGTTGTGACATTTGCGGCGTGTTATTGTTGTGCATGATGTGGTATGCGTCATATGACCGAGCTGTGCGTATTCTCGCGAGATCGAGTGTTAGGTAAAAAAAGCTATTTTTTGACTTTCCCATTGATCTCTATGGGAGACTGTCTAACGCGGGCAGGATTACGCGTGTGACATACACGCGTTAGGAGCATCGTTAGATGGTCTTATATTAACTCTAAATACCGGAGTCAAACAATGACGTGCGTTAGACATAAAACACGCGTGGCGTTAACAGCCCATCTACCGCCGAACTCTAAATCTAGCCGATAATGATTGTGACTGACATAAATTAAATCAATACTATTAAGTTATTCATATAAAATGTTTTTTATGCTTATAGCACTGATCATCAATTTTTAGAATTTATATTAGTATAAGTTATTATGAGCACTGATTATTATTAATATATATTACATATGTCTTTTTAACTTATAGATGATTTTTCCACTAATACCCTCTAATGTATTATATAAACTGTTTTCGCACTATAGCACTTTTTTGTATTCATATATGTATTTAAATATTTAGGGTACATTCCCGCTATTCGTTGTACATAATAATACTGATGTATCACTTTAAACTGTCATCAATTGTTGAATATATATTAGAACATGCACAAAGTTGAGACTGTCACATAGAAGCCCACTAGTCATACTAATGTAAACATCAGGGCCAGTGTATTTTTTAGGTTATGTGTCCTAGGTTTCAATTGAGCGATAATGATGTATCACTTTAGATCGTTGGTCATATACCGTAACATTTACAAAGTCAAGATTGTTACATAGAAGTCCGCTAGTCAGATTAAGGTACACATCAGGGCTAGGTTATTTTTTAGGTCTTGTGTCCTACACTTAAGTTACAGCTGAGCGATTGTAATGAGCATTCAAATAGTTAACAGGGAGCAGCACTTCAGCGTCAGTTCGTAGTACACACCTCTGTCTTACAGAACGTTGATAGGCTAGAGAACACACTCCCCTTTAGGGAGGAGTTTGGAATTGAAATTGTATGGTAGTGAGCGGCAATATAAGCCAGTTTAATGTTTGTCAAAAATATGCCTGATGAAACGGCCGTGAGAGCCGAGAAACACGTAGCATATTGCTATATGCTCACATTAAGGATTGTTTGCTGTCAGGAATATACTCTATTCCTCCCACCTATGACATCAGCCTCACTCTGAATCTATAAATCCTAACAACGTCCTGTTCCTAGTGCTTAGTAATTTAGACTCCATGTTCACAGTAGTCTCTTGAACCTGAGCTCTCTACAGTCTTATCCTATGTTTCCTGACTTCTACTAAAATCATCTGGATCAGCTCCTGCATTAATCATAGGAATCCTCAGTATCACTATACCTAATTCCAAGTGAATCCGTTTCTAGAGGATTACTTCATTACAATCTACATCTACCTTTTGTTCATCTGGAAACTACATTTGCCGTAGACCTGTTCACTCAGTATAAGTAAATCATTCAAACCGCTCTATTGTTATTTTCGGATTACAAACCTGCCTCATAAGATTTCTCAAATCGCTACATTTACTTTCTGTTTGTAGCAAGGATCGGCGTGTGACGTCACCTGTCACTCTTGCCGAACACACGCGGCTCACGCCCACAAGTCTCCGCATTAACAAGGAACTGCAGGAGCAGAACTCATGGACAACAGCGTAACTGCTCGCTGAGCTGACAAGCATCTCCGAATTCCTTTGGCACCTTAAGTATTACACATACTCATTGAACCTTAACGGTTGTAACAATTCAGAACTGAACTTTCTTTTTGGCAGAACTTACGAAGAATTTGATACATTATATCATCATTGCCAATCCACCCTTTATACCAGAAGTTTTGCCTGTCACTCAGTCTCTCTCTCTATGAGCATCCTATGCTCCAATAATACACAGCATTATAGAAGTTTGTTGTGGGTTGAATAACTATATTATTTCAATCTCTCTTATTTCTGAATAACTCCACTTAAGGAAACAACTATTAATTATCAATATAATAGATAATTCCTAGAGTGGTACAAACATAAATTAAGTCTACAGCTGTGTTCTGTAAAAAACGTTACAGGTAGTAACATCTCTGATCTGGAATAAATTTCCTGACATTTGCTGTATGAAGCTGTTATATGCAGCACTTTTTAATAAAGGACTTTGTTTTTAACATTGTTGCCCTTACATCCTTATTCTGTGAGCCTGTCACTACCATACGTTCGATTTGGAGAGAGTGGAGACCGGAGGGAGCTAGCTGGTTAGCTCTAATAACCAGCCTGTACCTACAAGCACATAGGTGTGCTCTTCAAAATTGTGAGTACCCTGTGCAAAGATATCAGCTGTGCACTTTGGTATAAGTCTTTATCGATACACACATTTGGGCGCCTCTTTTGTGTTTGAAAATTTACAATAACTAAATAAAATGTATTAACCCCTAATCCGCAAAACCCCACATCGCAAAGTACCTAATAAATTTGTTAACCCCTAATCTGCCACTCACCTAAAACACTATCGCCTAGATTTGGAGTTTTGTCGGTAAAGACCTGCGGTGCTAACGAGCCTTTTTTCCAGCGCACCCTTAAGACAACGCTGGTATTATGAGTTTTCTGAATGGCTGCATTAGCCTCAGAAAAGTGAGTGTTGAGATAAATTTAGCTCCACTTCAACCCTCAATACCAGCGTTGCTTACGGTAGCGGTAAGCTGGAAAAACGTGCTTATGCATGATTTCCCCATAGGAAACAATGGGGCTGAGCTGGCTGAAAAAAAAAAACTAACACCTGCAAAAAAGCAGCGTTCAGCTCCTAACGCATCCCCATTGTTTCCTATGGGAAAACACTTTCTAAGTCTATACCTAACACCCTAACATGAACCCCGAGTCTAAACACCCCTAACCTTACACTTATTAACCCCAAATCAGCCGCCCCACGCTATCACTGACACCTGCATTATACTATTAACTCCTAATCTAACGCTCCAGACACCGCCGCAACCTACATTATAGCTATGAACCCCTAATCTGCTGTCTCTAACATCGCTGACACCTATATTATATGTATTAACCCCTAATCTTTGTCCCCCCCAACGTCCCTGCCACCTACCTACACTTATTAACCCCTAAGCTGCCAACCAGACATAATTAATAAATGTATTAACCCCTAAATTGCTGCACTCCCGCTTCGCAAACACTATAATAAATTTTATTAACCCCTAATCTGCCCTCCCTAACATCGTCGCCACCAACCTACAATTATTAACCCATAATCTGCCGCCCCCAATGTCGCCGCTAATATAATAAAGTTATTAACCCCTAAATCTAAGTCTAAACCTAACCCTAACACCCCCCGAAGTTAAATATAATTTAAATAAAATGAATTAAAATTACTATAATTAAATAAATTAATTCTATTTAAAACTAAATACTTACCTATAAAATAAACCCTAATATAGCTACAATATAACTAATAGTTACATTGTAGCTATTTTAGGATTTATATTTATTTTACAGGCAACTATGTATATATTTTAACTAGTTACAATAGCTATTAATAATAACTATTTAATAGCTACCTAGTTAAAATAATTACAAAATTACCTGTAAAATAAATCCTAACCTAAGTTACAAATACACCTAACACTACACTATCAATAAATTACTTAAATAAATTAACTACAATTATCTAAACTAAAATACAAATCAATAAACTAAACTATAATACAAAAAACCCCACTAAATTACAAAAAATTAAAAAAAAAATATTACAAGAATTTTAATCTAATTACACCTAATCTAAGCCCCCTAATAAAATAAAAAAGCCCCCCAAAATAATAAAATTCCCTACCCTAAACTAAATTACAAAGTAATCAGCTCTTTTACCAGCCCATAAAAAGGCTTTTTGTGGAGCATTGCCCCAAAGTAATCAGCTCTTTTACCTGTAAAAAAAATACAATCCCCCCCAACATTACAACCCACCACCCACACATCCCTACTCTAAAACCCACCCGATCCCCCCTTAAAAAACTAACACTACCCCCCTGAAGATCACCCTACCTTGAGCCGTCTTCAGCCAGCCGACCACCGATGGGACAGAAGAGGACATCCGGACTGGCAGAAGTCTTCATCCTATCCGGGCAGAAGAGGACATCTGGACCGGCAGACATCTTAATCCAGGCGGCATCTTCTATTTTCATCCTTTCAGAGCGGAGCAGAGCCATCTTCTATCCAGCCGACGCGGAGCCATCCTCTTCTTCCGACAGACTAACGACAAATGAAGGTTCCTTTAAATGACATCATCCAATAGGATTCTATCAGCCAATCAGAATTAAGGTAGGAAAAATCTGATTGGTTGATTTAAGACCCTTTCCTGCCTGACTCTAAATACCAGCGGGCATTAAAAATCAGCATTAGGACCCCTTAACACTGCTTTTTAAGGCTAACGCAGAACTCTAAATCTAGCCGAATGTATCTAATTACACTATTAACCCATAAACAGCCAACCCCCCACAACGCAATCTACCTGATTAACCTATTAGATCATATACTGACAGTAAGTTACTGGCAACTCCAGAAATGTCTATTTCCGCACATTTCTGAACATCTGTTCAGTATCTGATCTGCCGTGGCCATATATGTGATTTACCCAATATGCGAGGTGAACTTACGGGCGGTGTGGGTTTCAGCAGTTGTGCTGAATCCTACACTCTATATGTAATCTCACCCTTAATCTGTAATTTTTATGGCCCTAATGGGCCCAATTTTAAGTTCTGGAGTAACCTGGTGAATGTGTTGATTACATTTCCTGGAGACAAGCTGATTTTATCAGGAGATTTTAATGGGACTCCCAAATCTCTATTAGATAGAAAGAAATTAGATCAAATAAAAAAGGGAAAATCTACAAAAAAAAATCTCAGCTAAATTATGAAAAAAAGTTGTTTTCTGCCTTTTTCGCTTTATTATGCATTGTGTATATTTGGAAATTTTTGAATCCAAACAATTTAGAGTTCAAATGCTTTTCTAAAACTCATAATACATTGTCCAGCTTAGATATTTTTCTTATTTCTGAGTATTTGGCCTCCAAGGTTAAACATTTTAAAATATAATAATTTACTTTTTCAGATCATACTCTAGTGATGCTGGAACAGAAAGATCTAACTAGACCTAAATATAATAGTTTTTTTTTTTCCCTTTACTTATCTAAGTCGACTAAATTTCAATCTTTTATGACTGAAAAATGGGAACAATACTGCAATTCCAATAAGGAATAGTGAGATAAGACTCCAATTTTTGGGAAGTGGGGTTGACTGATCTGTAATGAAGGCAGAAATTACTTCCTATTTAGGGATAAATTACAAGTGGAACAATATTTATTGCATATCCGTAAATGGGCAAATTCACCCGTTTAGGGCATGCAATAAATAACCAGCCATTACAAGTGGGTGGTTATTGCTACCTCTAGCTCACAGTAGCAATTAGGGCTAATAAAATTAACCAGAGATCAGATCACTGGTTAATTTTATAAATGCACTCCAATTGACCCTGAAATGCAGCAGTGTGTAGTTTATTAAAAAATAATAATTGTAGCATTTTTAAAGTTTTTTTTTTCAAGTTGGTGGGTGTGGGGTGTTAGAAATAAAACTATGGGAACTGTGTGTTTCAGTACATGTATTTGTATATATATATATATATATATGAAGAAAAAGAAAAAAAGGATTTTAGTAATAGCGCTATTACAGGATCAGGGAAAATTATATATTACACTGAAGCCTATATAATAAGGAATGTCTAAATATAGAGGATTTCTAAATGTAGAATTGCTAATTATATTTAGGTATTAACAGACAAATGAAATTGAACTTGTGTAGTTTATACGGACACAAAGTAGCACGTGTGTTTTAGCATGATACCAATATATATCTATAATGCATATATATAAATTTGTAGGAACAGAAACACCAATATCAATATGCACTGATCATTCAAAAATTGGTGGCTCTAGGACCAAAAATGCAAAAAAATAAAATAAAATGGAGTCCTAGGGCCAAAAATGATAAAATAATATTTATTAATATACAGCTATAATAAAAAAGTAGGTGTGAACATACTTAAAAAATAACATAAAAATGTATATATAATTTATAAATAAAGAAAGATTATAAAACTAACCATGGAATGGCCAATTTTTAATATAGGTCTATTTGGTCCTGGCCCTCAAACTGGTAGAAAGTATGAGGGTGGATTTTTTGACCAAAAGCAATTTATGCTAAATAATTGTGAAAATATACAGTAAAATAATAATAAATAAAAAAAATGAAATAATGAAAAAAAAAAAAACAACCTGAAAAAAACGGCATGAAAAGTGGCCTAGAAAACAGAAAATGACTAACCAAATCAAAACTGGTGATCACATAGGTGTACTAAAACTATAGTGACAAGATAAATGTGAATGACTGGAAAAAAAAAGTATCTGATTCCCGAAAAATATTCGGGTGTACGGGCTAAAACCGAAAGCGAGAGAAACCGGAAGTGACATCACTTGTCTCGCGATACCTTACGCGTTTCGTTGAGTACTGGTCAACTTTTTTCATTATTTCTTTTTTTCATTTATTATTATTTTTCATATCCAGCATTCTCTCAATACATCATATTTGTTTGTGATTCAATCTTAATATGTGAACCTATATTTGCAGTATAATATTTAATATATACAGGGAGTGCAGAATTATTAGGCAAGTTGTATTTTTGAGGATTAATTTTATTATTGAACAACAACCATGTTCTCAATGAACCCAAAAAACTCATTAATATCAAAGCTGAATAGTTTTGGAAGTAGTTTTTAGTTTGTTTTTAGTTATAGCTATTTTAGGGGGATATCGGTGTGTGCAGGTGACTATTACTGTGCATAATTATTAGGCAACTTAACAAAAAACAAATATATACCCATTTCAATTATTTATTTTTACCAGTGAAACCAATATAACATCTCAACATTCACAAATATACATTTCTGACATTCAAAAACAAAACAAAAACAAATCAGTGACCAATATAGCCACCTTTCTTTGCAAGGACACTCAAAAGCCTGCCATCCATGGATTCTGTCAGTGTTTTGATCTGTTCACCATCAACATTGCGTGCAGCAGCAACCACAGCCTCCCAGACACTGTTCAGAGAGGTGTACTGTTTTCCCTCCTTGTAAATCTCACATTTGATGATGGACCACAGGTTCTCAATGGGGTTCAGATCAGGTGAACAAGGAGGCCATGTCATTAGATTTTCTTCTTTTATACCCTTTCTTGCCAGCCACGCTGTGGAGTACTTGGACGCGTGTGATGGAGCATTGTCCTGCATGAAAATCATGTTTTTCTTGAAGGATGCAGACTTCTTCCTGTACCACTGCTTGAAGAAGGTGTCTTCCAGAAACTGGCAGTGGGACTGGGAGTTGAGCTTGACTCCATCCTCAACCCGAAAAGGCCCCACAAGCTCATCTTTGATGATACCAGCCCAAACCAGTACTCCACCTCCACCTTGCTGGCGTCTGAGTCGGACTGGAGCTCTCTGCCCTTTACCAATCCAGCCACGGGCCCATCCATCTGGCCCATCAAGATTCACTCTCATTTCATCAGTCCATAAAACCTTAGAAAAATCAGTCTTGAAATATTTCTTGGCCCAGTCTTGACGTTTCAGCTTGTGTGTCTTGTTCAGTGGTGGTCGTCTTTCAGCCTTTCTTACCTTGGCCATGTCTCTGAGTATTGCACACCTTGTGCTTTTGGGCACTCCAGTGATGTTGCAGCTCTGAAATATGGCCAAACTGGTGGCAAGTGGCATCTTGGCAGCTGCACGCTTGACTTTTCTCAGTTCATGGGCAGTTATTTTGCGCCTTGGTTTTTCCACACGCTTCTTGCGACCCTGTTGACTATTTTGAATGAAACGCTTGATTGTTTGATGATCACGCTTCAGAAGCTTTGCATTTTTAAGAGTGCTGCATCCCTCTGCAAGATATCTCACTATTTTTTACTTTTCTGAGCCTGTCAAGTCCTTCTTTTGACCCATTTTGCCAAAGGAAAGGAAGTTGCCTAATAATTATGCACACCTGATATAGGGTGTTGATGTCATTAGACCACACCCCTTCTCATTACAGAGATGCACATCACCTAATATGCTTAATTGGTAGTAGGCTTTCGAGTATTATAAGCAAAAAAAATGACCTCCCTATAACATTTGACATTGGAACTTAAACAAAAAATGAGATCAGGACAGCCGGCACTCACCGAAATTAGTCACTAGACGTTGTCGCAAATTGAAGTAACATTTACCTCAAGTTCCAGTTAGAAACTTAAACAAAGAATGATGAGGTCAATCAGGACAGCCGGCACTCACACTCACTAGCCATCGTCGGTCCACTTCACTCTCTACTCTAGCCACCCTTGTCGGAGCCCTCCTCCTTGCTCAGCTGCCAGTCTGTCCCTGACCACACCAGGCCCTGTTACATAGGTCTGTACCGTCCCCTGATGTCTTTCCTAATGACATTGCCTAGTATTGGAGTGGAGGATGAGCAGTGGCGGTGACCGCATCTGCAGCGGAGCTGCTTGAGCCTGAGCCTCTATCTTGTCTATGTGGCTGTGGTGGCCCGATCCGGCCCTGTGCATCTGCCGGCCCACAGGGATTTTTCCCTGTATCCCGGCAGCCCAATCTGGCCCTGAATGGCTAGTCTCACAGCATGAGAATGAGGCTTCCATTGGAGCCTATGGAAGCACACTCTTGTGAGCACAATGCTTCCATGCAATGCAAAGTTGTGCTCACATTGCACCTCACTTGGTAGTAATAAGTTGAGCGCAAATATCCCTTTCGTAGAAGTCATATTTTGCGCTCAAATTGTAATCTACCTCTTAGTTGGACTAAAGAAGTCTCAGGCTCAATCATATAAAATTTGTTCAGTGAATTGACACAGGCATATTCTGCATTTTAACAGAACTGTAGTAGAGAACGTAGACTGGAATATTTTGCTTGTAGAAAAGAGATGGATTTATTCCTACTAGAAGAAGCACAATTTTATATATATATATATATATATATATATATATATATATATATATATATATATATATATATATGATGAAGGAAGGCACTCACTGGTCTTTTCATCAAAACTTTATTTAGCGTGACGTTTCGGGGACACACTCCCCTTCCTCAGACAAGTGCAAACCAAAAGTGACCAAACATATAAAGCCTGGGCTATACATGGGTGAGATCCACAGTTGTATCGGTAGCATGGCCTCTGATTTACTATTTCAATAGTGTACAGTGTCACTATGGTAACCTGTCACTATGGCAACCTGTCACTTAGCCTAACTTGTCGGCAAATGATGTCATCACACGGAGTCGGGTGTGTGCGTCCTAGATTTTTCGTCTTGCGGCCACGTTGTCTATGCAGGTACATAGTTTAAGTGATATTATCATAATTATAAATAGGTAATTTGAGATCTGATATAATTTTACACATAGAGATAGTTAGTTAACGTTAGGCTATGTTGAGCCCAGTATCCCCTTGATTTTGGTATGGACCTTAGACTAGACTATTAGCAGCATCGCTATATCCCGTTATGAGTAATTACTAAGAATGGTCTAGTAACTCCGTTTATATCAACTGATAAAGATGCTTTGAGACTAGGCCAATAACGTACTATAACGTACTATCTATATTTATATTGTCCAGGGGGCTGTCAGTGTACATATACACTTTCTGTGCACAATACTTTAACGTCACTACTACACTATACACATATATTTAACACATGTGTTAGGGGACACACAGACATTCATTACACAGATATTTGGAGAGTAGGAGAATTTGTGTTTTATGTACACTTTGTTACACTTCACTACACCAGTATGATATACCTATTATTATACCTGACAAGTTTTTCACTATATATGAATTTCCA